>NC_135714.1:190153743-190453743 GCF_964656455.1 Halichoerus grypus
TGGGAGCACTTCTCCCCGCTCTTTTTTTTTTTTTAATCTATTTAGAATAAATATCAATTGTGAGATCGGAAAGTAAAAGATCATTTCCAGTAGGGGAAATAGGTACACTGTTTTTTCTAGAGTCTTATTCCCTCACCATTCTTTGCAAGCCTTTAAATGGCAATGTCATTGGTCTTTAAAAATCCCCCTCCTCACTGGAGGTATCTCTCTTTCTATGTAATCGTCATCATTATTTATATACATAAATAAAAATACAAATAAGTTACATATAATCACATATATAATTTATATGTATAGATAATATATGTTAACAAACGTTTTTATATAAATATATAAATTATATATAAATGATTATATATCATTTATTTCTATCTTGATTTAATATAGAATTTTATATAAAAGATGATGATGATGGTGATACATATATAGAGACACACACTGGCTGAAGCTGAAGATCCTTTCTTTCATCTAATTCACCCTTTTGTTATCAGTCCCTTAACTGTTGAAACAGTGCATACAATCAACTAGATTATTTATAATCCCTTCCTCACTACTGATTCAGACGGTTCACTTGGTTTGTGTTAGTGTGACTGTCTGGAAACTGGAGACAACATATTTAGAAAATCTAAATTTACATTTCACACTCCACCTTCTACAGAAATTATCTTTGCTCTCATTTTGTTTTAGCTTTCCTGAAGAAGTAAACCAAAAGGAAGGAACTCATCTGTTGTCATAAGAACTGAGATCAAAGGCAATTCTCCAAAATGAGTTGGGGAACCAATTAAACCATGCAACGAAAGTGGGCTGCCTTTTGAAATTGATACAAAGAGAATGGTGCATGGAAACAAGTTAATTTTTTGGATTGCTGGAACTTTAGTCATAGCAATTCTTCTACATCCTGGCTAGTTTTTAAAAGTTGTATTTTGAAAATTTATTTCAGTCTTACAAACCAATATTTTCCCTAAAAAGCTTAGAATATGAAAACTATTAATATGCTTTAATTCACTCAACACATATTTAAGTTTTTCCCCCAGACAGACCACTGTTCTAGGCCCTGAGGCAATGTATCCCTAGCCTTACTGGAGTTTGCAAGCTGAAGTTGCATGGCAGGAACTAGAGGGAGGCAAATAACTGGCAGTTTTCCCTGCAGCAAAATTTAAAGAGTGACAAAAAATTCAGTAATTAGAATTAATAATAGTTTAATGAAATTTTTTGAAATTTTTTAAATGAAATAGTTTTAAAAATAAAAATTAAAATTAATGAGGGGCACCGCAGTGGCTCAGTGTTAAGCATCCAACTCTTGATTTCAACTCAGGTCATTATCTCAGGGTCCTGGAATGGAGCCCCATCTGGGGCTCTGTGCTCTTCAGGGATTCTCTCCCTCTCCCTCTGCCCCTACCCCCGCTTAAGCTCTCTGTCCTTCTCTAAAAATAAATAAATAAATAAATAAATAAATTTTTTTAAGATTTTATTTATTTATTTGACAGAGAGAGAGAGAGACAGCGAGAGGGAACACAAGCAGGGCGAGTGGGAGAGGGAGAAGCAGGTTTCCCAAGGAGCAGGAAGCCCGATGTGGGGCTCGATCCCAGGACCCCAGGATCATGACCTGAGCCGAAGGCAGACGCTTAATGACTGAGCCACCAGGCACGCCAATAAATAAATCTTTAAAAAAATAAAAAATAAAAAATAGTGCAAGAATCCATGTGAACAACTATCAAAAATGCAAATAAAGACAGACAACTAAATAATCATGCTTTGTAAATGTCAAATGGAGCTATTGTTAGGACAATGAAGGGTATGTATTCTGTGTTATGAGAGCCCATAACAGGAGGCTGTAATGGAATCTGGCAGTTCAGGGAAGGTTTCCCTAGAGCTACTATGTTTTGAAAGCAGGTCAGAGGGCAGAGCCTCCCCCACCCCCCTTAACAGTAGAGGGAATAGCTATTTAAGGAGGGAGAGCAAGAGGAGATACACAGTGCCAGACCCCTGGGCCTTGTAGGCCGTAGTAAGAAGTTAGATCTTCATCCCAAGAGCAAGGGGAATGGACTATTACAAGAAAGCATGCTTCATACATAAGTGCATATTAACCTTAAACTTGTAAACCGTTGTTTCATTGTTGGAGCTTCAGTCCATGCGTGTTCTAGCTAATAGGAATTGAATGCTTTACATACATTTACTCATTTTATCTAGAAATCAAATTTATAAAATGATTATCATTACTATTATTATTATCATCATTTTATTTGCATTTAAAAATAATAACTCTGAAGCACCAAGAAAGCAAGTAAGTAAATTAAGTAAGTAGCTAAACTCAGATTAGAACTCAAGGATACAATACCTATTAAGAATGGCCTTCATCAAAAAGACAAGAGATAACAAATACTGGGCTAACCCTTGTGCACTATGGCTGGGATTGTAAATTGGTGCAGCCACTGCAGAAAATAGTACGGAGGTTCCTCAAAAAATTAAAAATAGAGCTACCTTATGATCCAGCAGTTCCACTTCTAGAACTATATCCAAGGGAAATGAAAATATTAACTTGAAAAGATGTCTGTACCCCTATGTTCACCATAGCCAAGACATGGAAATAACCCAAGTGTCCATAGATGGATGAATGGATAAAGAAATTGTGGTGTATATACTCAACCATAAAAAACAAGGAAACCCTATCATTTGTGACAACATGAATGGAACTTGAAGGCATTATGCTAAGTGAAGTCAGAGAAAGACAAATACTGTATGATAACACTTATATGTGAAATATTAAAAAAAAAAAAAAAGAAAAGGAAAAGAAAAAGAGATCAGGCTTGTGGTTGCCAGAGGCAGAGGGTGGGAGGAGGAAGAATTGGAGGAAGGTGACTAAAAAGGTACAGACTTCCAGTTATAAGATAAATAAGTACTAGGGATGTAACATATGACATGATGACTACAGTTAACACTGATATATGGGAAAATTAAGAGAGTAAATCCTGAGAGTTCTCATCACAAGGAGAAATTTTTCTTCCCTTTTTCCCTTTCTTTGCTTTTTATTGTATCTATATGAGAAGATGGATGTTAGCTAATCCTGTTGTGGTAACCATTTCACAATGATGTAAATCACACCATCATGCTGTACATCTTAAACTCATTCGGTGATGTATGCTAATTATTTCTGAATAAAACTGAAAAAAAAAAAAGAACTCAAGTGTGCTTAATTCTTTGAGATACAGCATTTTATATTACGGCATTTTAGAGATTCCATGATTATATCTTTAATAAAAAGTCTCTTGCACTATTATTTTCTATCATTTATAATGCCTATTTGCATACTTATTTGATCTTGATAGAAACCTTATGAATTGTTATTACCCATTTTATGGATAAGGAAATAGAAAGTCAGTAATGACAAGTGCTTTCTTCAAAACTATGCAAGTATTATTTTATGGGCCAAAGTTTAGACCCCAAGTCTTGCTGTCTTGACAAAGTTTAAAGGCAAAGTTAATGTTTTTCAAGTTCAGTCAATTGTTTTTTTTTTTTTTTTTAAAGATTTTATTTATTCATTTGAGACAGAGAGAATGAGAGAGAGAGAGCACATGAAAGGGGGGGAGGGTCAGAGGGAGAAGCAGACTCCCCGCCGAGCAGGGAGCCCGATGCGGGACTCGATCCAGGGACTCCAGGATCATGACCTGAGCCGAAGGCAGTCGCCCAACCAACTGAGCCACCCAGGCGCCCCAAGTTCAGTCAATTGTTTAAAGAGCTTCTAACCATGAGAGACGATGGACTCTGAAAAACAAACTGAGGGTTCTAGAGGGGAGGGGGGTGGGAGGATGGGTTAGCCTGGTGATGGGTATTAAAGAGGGCACGTTCTGCATGGAGCACTGGGTGTTATGCACAAACAATGAATCATGGAACACTACATCAAAAACTAATGATGTAATGTATGGTGATTAACATAACAATAAAAAATAAAGAGCTTCTAAAATGTATTTTTAGAATTTCTCCACCAAAAAAAAAAAAAAAATCCAGTTAATGATGTATAAGTTTCTCCTTGGAATTTGAGATCTTAGTAGATTATGACTTTTAAGAGGCCATACTAAAGCACATTTTGACTCTGCCCTTTTGTTTTTAATTGAGATATAACTGATATATAACATTATATTAGTTTCAGGTGTACGGCATGATTCTTTTTTTTGTTTCATATTTCTCTTTTATTTATTTTATTATGTTAGTCACCATACATTACATCATTAGTTTCTGATGTAGTGTTCCATGATTCATTATTTGCGAATAACACCCAGTGCTCCATTCAGTACGTGCCCTCTTTAATACCCATCACCGGGCTAACCCATCCTCCCACCCCCCTCCCCTCTAAAACCCTCAGTTTGTTTCTCAGAGTCCATAGTCTCTCATGGTTCATCTCCCCCTCTGATTCCCCGCCCTTCATTTTTCCCTTCCTAATATCTTCTTTTTTTTTTTTTTTTAAACATGTAACATATTATTTGTTTCAGAGGTACAGGTCTGTGATTCATCAGTCTTACACAATTCACAGCGCTCACCATAGCACATCCCCTCCCCGTCTATCACCCAGCCACCCCATCCCTCCCACCCCCCACCACTCCAGCAACCCTCAGTTTGTTTCCTGAGGTTAAGAATTCCTCATATCAGTGAGATCATACGATACTTGTCTTTCTCTGATTGATTTATTTCGCTTAGCATAATACCCTCTAGTTCCATCCATGTCATTGCAAATGGCAAGATTTTGTGTTCTTTTTTTGATGGCTGCATAATATTCCATTATCTTCTTTATCCATTCATCTGTTGATGGACATCTTGGCTCTTTCCAAAGTTTGGCTATTGTGGACATTGCTGCTATAAACATTGGGGTGCACGTACCCCTTCGGATCACTACGCTTGTATCTACCCAGTAGTGCAATTGCTGGGTTGTAGGGTAGCTCTATTTTCAACTTTTTGAGGAACCTCCATACTGTTTTCCAGAGTGGCTGCACCAGCTTGCATTCCCACCAACAGTGTAGGAGGGTTCCCCTTTCTCTACATCCCCGCCAACATCTGTTGTTTCCTGAATTGTTAATTTTAGCCATTCTGACTGGTGTAAGGTGGTGTCTCATTGAGGTTTTGATTTGGATTTCCCTGATGCCGAGTGATGTTGAGCACTTTTTTATGTGTCTGTTGGCCATTTGGATGTCTTCTTTGGAAAAATGTTCATGTCTTCTGCGCATTTCTTGATTGGATTATTTGTTCTTTGGGCGTTGAGTTTGATAAGTTCTTTATAGATTTTGGACACTAGCCCTTTATCTGATATGTCATTTGCAAATATCTTCTCCCATTCTGTCGGTTGTCTTTTGGTTTTGTTGACTGTTTCCTTTGCTGTGCAAAAGCTTTTTATCTTGATGAAGTCCCAATAGTTCATTTTTGCCCTTGCTTCCCTTGCCTTTGGCGATGTTACTAGGAAGAAGTTGCTGCGGCTGAGGTCGAAGAGGTTGCTGCCTGTGCTCTTCTCTAGGATTTTGATGGATTCCTGTCTCACATTTAGGTCTTTCAACCATTTTGAGTCTATTTTTGTGTGTGGTGTAAGGAAATGGTCCAGTTTCATTCTTCTGCATGTGGCTGTCCAATTTTCTCATCACCATTTGTTGAAGAGACTGTCTTTTTTCCACTGGACATTCTTTCCTGCTTTGTCAAAAATTAGTTGACCATAGACTTGAGGGTGTATTTCTGGGCTCTCTATTCTGTTCCATTGATCTATGTGCCTGTTTTTGTGCCAGTACCATACTGTCTATATATAGATAGGGAAATGATCACCAGAATAAATCCAGGTAACATCCTTCACCACAAAGTTACATTTTTTTTTCTTGTGATGAAAACTTTTAAGATTTATTTTCTTAGCAACTTTCAAGTATACAATATAGTATTATTAGTATTACAGTCATCAGGCTGTACATTACATACCCAGGACTTATTTATTTTATAACTGGAAATTGTACCTTTTGACCCACTTCACCCAGAAGTTGCAGTGGGGGGTGGGAGAAATGGGTGAAGGTGGACTCTATTTTTTTTTTTTTTTTAACATCTAACTGGAAGCTGTTTGGTACTTCACACTGACAAAAATGAGACTTGTCATATTGTCATACATTTCAACAGTCTTCATGCTCTTTAGACGAAAGCTATAACCACACAAATATTGTCATGTTTCATTTTCTCCAGGAGAATCAGATGTGGACCTAAGTGGGGGAACTTAAGGCTATTTTTCAGACTGCACGTTCTCTTTGAGCTTTGGCAATAATTGTGAATGTTATTATTTGGCAGTTTTATAAGATATTTTTTTTTCCTTTTAAGAATGTAGTATTCACATAACCTCCCTTCCTACTAAAGAACCTATTAAAATTGGGTTCACCTGAAGAAGATTTTCAGGGCTCCCTCTAACTTATATTAGATCCTCTCCTATACTTTCCCATAAAAAAAAATTTTGAGTCAACCACAGATTGCATGGTCTTTGAAAAAACTTTTATTTTGAGATACTTTTGGATTTATGGAAGATTTGCAGTGATGACACAGAAGAGTTCGCATATATCCCTTCACCCAGCTTCCCCTGATGTTAATGTCTTACATAACTAATGCAAATTTTGTACAATTAAGAAGTCTACATTGTTACAATACTATTAACAAAATTTTATTTGGACTTCACCAGTTTTTCTACTAATCTCCTTTAAAAAAAAAATCCGTTCTAGGATCCAATCCAGATGCTATTTTGCATTTAGGATATGGTTAATGAAGAGACATGAGCTCCACAATCTAATTCCAGTTCCAGCCCAGAAAATGCAATGTACGTCATGGGATAACCTAACACCACTCCTTCCTTAAAATTCACCACCAACCCCGATTCCAAGTTTATACCTCTTTCAAGACTCAAATCAAGAATCATACCTCTCAGAAAATCTTTTGGAAACTCAACGCCATCTCTCTGTATAGAATGACCTTAGCTTATAGAAATATATTCTATACCACATAATCAGCTATTTAACATTACCTTTAGAGATCTTTTGTATCTGTAATGTGGTAAGTGGAAAACCAGTAAAATGCACATTTGTACAAGAGAAAATCATTATGGCACACTGGATCCTCCAGACTTTTTAAAGTCTATATAGTCTAGAAAAACCGTAGAACGTTTTGGTTACTGTTTTGTATTATTTTTGAAATGGTAAAAATAAATGGTGAAGTTTAACATACAAATAATACTGGTTCTGCCTTATTTGGGCAGAGAAAAATATATAAAATACCTAGCTGTGGGGTACACAATCATGTAGAGTCCTTTTTTTTTTTTTTTGAATTTTCAGATCTAAATTCAATTTGTTCAAACTGTGAGTTGGAACCCATTAGTGAGTAGACCAGCATTTTGTTAGTCAAAAAAGTTTGAAAAATGTAGCTCTAAAAAATTTGTTTACATTTTTCATTAGAAATGGATCAAAATGAGTAAATGTGTGAGCATCAAAGATTCAATCTTTAATTTGGAACTTAAATATTATATCTTTTTTTGAGCTAAAAAAAATCCCAAATGTGCTTTAAAATAAGTTGGTTTAGATAATCTACTTTATATAAATAAACAGTGCAGGTCCTTAGTTTTCCAGTTATACTTTACCCCCATCCACAAGAAAGTACAGTAGGAATGAACAATGTAAGAATTATGTTTCTGGTCTCATCCATCTTTTTAACTTGCATCATTAAATATTTTCTGTAAAGTTTGTTAAAATGATAGAAAGACATACAATATATCAGAGCAGAGACCAGAAATAGACCTGTACACCTGGGATAACCTGACCGACCTGTGTCCTCCCCTAAATTCATATGCTGAAATTTAACACCCAATGTGATGGCCCTGGGAGGTGGAACATTTGGGAGGTAATTAGGTTATGAACATAGAGCCCTCACAAATAGGACTGGTGCCCTTATAAGAGGTGAGAGCTGGTTCATTCTCCTTCCACCACCATAAAGATACAATGAAAGGTTGGCAGTCTGCCTCAGAGAAAAGGCTCTCAGCGGAACCGACCATGCCAATACCATGATCTTGACTTCCAGCCTCCAGAAGTATGAGAAATCAATTTCTCATAAGGTGATAAGCCACCCAGTGTATGGTATTTTGTTATAGCAGCCTGAATTGACTAGGACACTGACTCATAACAAAGGTGGCAGTGAGAAAAGACTAGTGTTTACAAAAGCAATGCTGAGACAACTGGTTATCTATGTGGGAAAGAAAAGAATCTTCACTTGTAATTCATACTGCACACAAAAAGAAGTTGCAGATTATAGCTATAATTATGGATTGTAGATATAATTGTGAAAGGTAAAATAATACAACTTTAAGAAGAACATGGGAAAATATCTAAAATTTGGGCTTGAGTCTTAATCAACACACAAAAAGTATTGAATACAGGGCACCTGGGTGGTTCAGTCAGTTAAATGTCCAATCATGATCTCAGGGTGGTAAGTTCGAGCCTGGCATGGGGCTCTGTGCTTAGCAGGGAGTCAGCTTGAGATTCTCTCTTCCTCTGCCCCTCCCCCCACTCAGCTCACGCATGTGCAAGAGCTTGCTCTCTCTCTCTCTCTCAAAAAAAAAATGTTGAATATAAAGAAAAAAATGCTAAATTGGATGAGATTGAAATTATGAAGTTTAAAGATTTTTTATTTATTTATTTGAGAGAGAGAATGAGATAGAGAGAGAGCATGAGAGGGGGGAGGGTCAGAGGGAGAAGCAGACTCCCTGCTGAGTGGGGAGCCTGATGCAGGACTCGATCCCGGGACTCCAGGATCATGACCTGAGCCGAAGGCAGTCGCCTAACCAACTGAGCTACCCAGGCGCCCTGAAATTATAAAGTTTAAAAGGCACCACTGAAAGAATAGAGCATACCACAGTGATCTTTTAAAAAGGTAAATGAGATGCCACTCTTCCAGTCACTTTCCATCTCCCTTAGAAAAAAATTCAAATTCTTTCCTATCTTAGAAGGTAGTCAGTGGTGTGGCCTATACCCACCACCTCCTGTCTCAACTGCACTCATTTTCCCTCAAGCCTAACCTTCCTTCCTTGTTCTTCTACAGCCATGCCAGGCTCACTGACGGGATTTTTGCACTTGTCTCCCTTCTGTCTGAAATTCTCTGCCCAGATTACTACAAGCCTGGTTCTTGGCTTCATTCTGGTTTCAGCTTCAGTGGTAGCTTGGAGCCAGCGTACATAAATTTCCTCAAATTCTATCATATCTATAAGATTTATTTTCTTCTTTGAGAGGGTATTAACCTCCCCTGGGCTGGCAGAAGTAGAAAAGAGAGGCAGCTTAGGACCAAATTTTAATTGCTCCACTTAGAAGTGCATTCTGTAAATAGCAAAGGGCAAAAGAAAAGGTAAGTGGATTTTCTTCAGAGTACTGACGAGGTTTCTTCACTTCTACTGGGATTTTTTCTTTGGGTGAATATGAAAGGTAATGGCAGAGGTTTCTGGGTGTATTTTTACTCTTTTCTACAGAAGGAGCCAAGAAATTACTGCTATGGTAGGATTCTAAATGTGTGTCTTGCTGGCCCAATCCAGGAGCCCTTTGAGCCTGGGAATGGGTCTCAGATGTGCCTTTCTGGGTTAGAATCACTTGTAGTCTCTAGGATGGGATTTCTCCTTTCCCTAGCTTCTAGAGTTTCACCCAGAGAAGTCAGTCATAAAATTCAAGAGAGGAAAGTATTTTAAGAAATTGTCATAAAAAAGAATTCTCAAACCCTGAGGGAAAATAATTTTAGCTCTGTTAACTGGAGGGACCATACTCTTGGATCCCCTTTTCAGAACTCTTGCCCATGTGTACCCACTCTCTCCTATTTCTTGACCAGCACCATATTCTGACCCTCTGAGTCCTGTGAGTTAAATCTCCTTAATGTTCCTAAATATTCTTTCCTTTCTGTGTCTGTGCCTGTGTGTGCTTCCTCTATTTACAATCCTCTTTGGCTTCCATTTTAGCATATTGAATTGCTTTTTTTCGTTCATTTGATGACTTCCTCCTTTGAGTATGTTCAGAGAGAAAGTAAATTGTATATTTAATATCCTTTCAGCATTGCCCTTTTAATTATTTCTAATGACAATGAACGGCTTATTCTTTCTCAAACAAAGGGGTCTCTGGGCATTTGGGTCCCCTCTATATAAGTGCCAAGACTTCTAAACTGACACTCGGCAGCCACTCTCTTGTCTTTCCAATCCATTATTTCTATGACAACCACTTATTTTCCTGAACACTGATGAGATGATATCTTCTACCTCTGTGACAATTTTGAATAGGTCCTAAAGCATACCAAAAAAAAAAAAAAAAAGTGCAAAGTCATTAGCATGCTTTTTGAAGTCCTCCCTAGTCTGGTTCCAACGTCTTCTTCTCTTTTCCCCCTCTACGTACTAAACTATTCCAGAGGTCTTCCACTGTGGTGCCTTGTCCAAATGTAGTCTGCTGTCTGTCATGAGCTAAGAAAGGTTTTCACATTTTTAAATTATTGAACAGAAAATCAAAAGGAAAGTAATATATTCTGACATTGAAGCTTATATGAAATTAAAAGTTCATTAACCCTGAACAAAATATTATTGGAACAGAGCCATGCCCATTCATTTGCCATTGGATATGGCTACTTTGTGTATTCTGGCAGAGTTACGTCATTGTGACACAAAACCTAAAATATTTATTATCTGGTCCTTTACAAAAAACGTTTACTGACCCCTGAACTATTCCATTTTATCTGAATAGGGCTGCTTCATTTGCAAAATTCTGCTGTTGTTTATGTGTATCCTTAATACTGAGCCAAGTATCCCATTTACCTCAGTTGACACAAGTGGTCAAACAATTCTGCACTGGTCTGTCCCCATCACAAGGCTCTGTACATTTCCTTAAGGGAGCCAATCTCACGCCTTTCCAGAAGTCCTTCTGTGCCCTTGTATGCCAACAACCATTACCATCTTCTAGCTTTAATAAACCACCTGGCTTCCCCTGAAGCCCTCTCAGGTTGAGGCTCTTTATTTTTTTCACACCTTTCACCCCCCACCATGGGTGAATGTTCTTTTCCCTCATTGCTCCCTCCAGACCTTTTTCTCTTCTCACTCATACCAACCTGCTCTTTTGAAGTTCAGGCTATCAGACTATATTACCCAGCACTACTCCTCGATGCAGACAAATCTAAGTACCCGCTACTCATCTTAGTGATTTCAGTATCCGCTTGGGTGATTCTTCCTGACTCCTGCCACCTCAGGGTGTAAACTCATCCTTACCTGTAACTGTACCATAAACCTTTATCCCAAACCCCTGAGGTCTAATGCATTTCCAAATTCACATTTTTTTTTTATTTTAGAAAAGTAGTACAGTTCCTATACCATGTTGTATAATACCATCTGTAGTGAAACTGATGATTATTCTCAAATAAGTGGGACCAGTAAAGGATTTGAATAGCTATGTGCCTACTCAGGTTGAATTTTGTTGCCAAATGAGTTGTGAACCATCTTATAAAAATTTTGTTTGTTTTTTCCAATGATCCTTTTGGATTATGGAATTGCAGAAAGGGATTGTGGACCTGGGCCTTAAGTGGCCTTGTTCCCTGCTCAGTCCATTTACTCTTCCAATAAAGCTACTACCCTGGTTAGATGCAACTCACTTACTCCTGAGCTTGCATCCAAGCAGTTGAACGAACACACAACTTTGCAAATGGGTCTCCTGCGAAATCACAATCCCTAATGTGGAGTCACGGCAAGCAACATAATCATTCTCACCAAGGGTAGTATCGCCCCCTAGAGAGCATTGAGTGTTTCGTGGAGATGTTTTCGGTCTCCTTATACCCACACCTGAGCATTTACATGTGTAAATACATGTTATTTTATTATTATTTACTTTCCTTTTTTATATATATATATTATGGTGAGGACATTATATTGATTTAAAATGTGTGTGTAGCTAGGTTAAATTGTTGCTTTATTTTTACAATAGTAGCAAGGGTGTTAAAAATATGTTATAAAAGTGGTCATTGGGTTTGATAGGGTTGAGAACAACTGTCCTAGACAATACACTTTCTCACAATTATGTACTTATGTATTTATTTATATAAGAGACTTTATTTTTTGGAGCAGTTTTAGGTCCACAGCAAAACTGAGCAAAGGTACAGAGATTTCCGTCATGGCCCCTGCTGCCACTCAACCATCCCCTCCTCCATTATGAACACCCCCCAACAGAGTGGTTGATTCATTACAACTGATGGACCTACATTGACACATCATTATCATCCAAAGTGCATAGTTTATATTAAGGTTCACTCTTGGTTTTGTATACTCTATGGGTTTGAACAAATATACAATGACATGTATCCACATTATAGTATCATATGGTATAGTTTCTCTACCTTAAAAGTTTTCTGTGCTCCACCTATTCCGTCCCTTTTCCCCCCATCTCATGATTGTTTCACACTTTTCTCTTTCCGCAAACATCTAACAACTTTTCCAAAGTACTATCATCTAAGTATGTTACTGCACTGAGAATTAAAAACAACTGGAAGAGAACCTCTTTGCACTCCACCATCCAACGCATTTGCATCTATACTCAGGAACTTTGCATCCTTCCTTAGTAATGTGGGTCAACTGTGCTTCCAGCCAAGGCTTCCCTTTCATTTATCACTGGATGCCATTTTGTCTTGACTACTCAAGGACATTGTTCAAACAATTATTCCCTCTCTCCTCCATCTTCATTTTGTTTCCCCCTCTCAACTCTGGAGAGAATGCCACTGACATTCAAGCACACTTGCTGTGATAATGAGAATTCTAAAAATAATTTCCTTGACCCTGCACCCCCTCCAAGTTAGTTTGCTCACCCATCCCATTTTATTGCGTCCTTTTATAGAAATTCCTAAAAGGATTCTCTTCTTTTGCTTCTCAAATTATGATTGGCCAACAACATCAGCATCACCAAGGAACTTGGTAAAAACACAGACTCTCAGATCCTACTCTGGACCTATTGAATCAGAAAACCTTTTAATAGGATCACCAAGATTTATAATGACATTAAAGTTTGAGAAGCACTAATCTGTAGTACTGATTTTCAGTTCTCCTTGTAGTTTTCTCTTGAATCTACTTCAAAGAATTGTTCCTTCCTACTCTCTACTGAAACAGGTCTTTTTAATAGTTTTTATTTGAATGTAGTTGACACATAATTTTACATTCGTTTCAGGTGTACAACATAGTGATTCAACATGTCTATACATCATGCTGTGCTCACCATAAGTGTAGCTACCATCTGTCATCATACACTATTACAATACCATGGACTATACTGTGCCTTGTACTTCCATGACTTATTCATTCCATAACCGAAAGTCTGTATCTTCCACTCCCCTGCACTCATTTTGCCCATTCCCCCACCCTTTCAAGGCCACCAATTATCTCCAAATTGCTAAATTCACAGTCAATTTTCACTACTCATCTTACTGTGTATCATTTGACATGGTTGAAATCTCTATTTATTGTGCCTCCTCATCTTTAAGGCCATTAACATCTGTGCAAGGGACTCAATCCTTGAGCCTTTTCCCTTCCCTCCACTTATTCTCCAACTGGTCTCATCTAGCTCCATGGCCTTTCATGCTGCCTATTGATATGGTGCCCATGTTTCACATTTCAAGGCTAAGGTCAAATACCCACTTCTTGCTGGAACATTTACAGATTCTCCTAGCAGCTATTAATCACCGTCTCTTCAAAGTGATTATTCCATCACTTTGTACTTCTAGTTTCTCACTTTTTTCCATTTTACTTTATAGTTTGTTTGTAAGCTCTTTGGAGACAGGATCCATATCCATCTCTATGTACTCACATCTCATTCTTTTATTAAAAATATATTTTTCTCATGTAACAAATGCTCATTAAGTGAATATTAAAGAGAATTTTTCCTCCCTTCCTGGAATGTATGATGGGCTTTAATATTCCATGTATAGTTTGCTCCTGGATTGTTGAAATCTGCACCTACACTCTTCCTGTTATCCTTAATAAGCCAATCTTCATGTAAGCATGAAGTAATCTTTTCTTGTAAAAACACTAAAAAATTGTAGGCAAGAGAAGAGATAAATGTGTACCAACTGAATTTCAAAACACCTTTTCAGACACATTCAGACTTACAGAATACTGCACATAAAACTGCTACTTGGAGGGACACACTCTACAGAATAAATCAGAGAAATTAGACTCTTAAAATGGTCTTCTTTCAGCTCTTTCCATAGTTGGCTTCTCATCATTTACATTTCAGATCTAATGGGATCACCAGAGAAAGGCTTTCCCTAATCATCCTTTCTGAAATAATACTTTTCAGTCATGCTCTGTCTTATTATGTTGTTTTATTTTAGTCATTTAGTGATGATTATCTGAAATTATTTATATTTTTATATTTTTATTGTCCATTTCCTGACCCTGTGGAATGCAAGCCCATAACTGGAGAAGCTTGGCTTTGTCTGTGTTCTGCAGTTATCAGTAAATAGTGTGTGGCATATAGTATGTGCTCAGTAAATATTTGTTGAGTGAGTGAATAAGTACAACCTGAGGATACTGGAAAGCTTCTTTGGTCCTGATCCCCATCTGCAGAGAAGTGAATTACAAATCTTATATTAATATAACTTTGTGATGAGATAGGGAGAAGGGAGAAGAATATTAATGACTGAAGGGCTACTGACTGCCTTTGAAAGACTTAGATGTCTTTTGGATTTTGAAATGGAAAATTATTTAAGAAATACCTATCAAGCTAAAATATAAATATTTTACTGAGAACTTTGAAGTGGGTATTAAATAAATACTCTCTGATGGACTAATTTGGCCACTTACTTGGCAGAAATTTTATATAGGTAGCTGGAATAATTTATCCTCCAGAGCCCATGTTTGGAACTGCAAAGGCCCTATAAAAGGTTACAATAAATTTTGTTTTCCTTGCTCACCTTTCAGTTCTATTTCCCAAGTGTTTTTTGGTGTTGTTTTGTTATTTTATTGGAGTATAGTTGACATACAATGTTATATCAGTTTCAGGTAACAGCATAGTGATTTGGCAATTTCATACATAATGCAATGCTCACCTTGATAAGTGTAGTCACCATCTGTCACCATACAATGTTATTTACAATAGAGCATTTTAAATCAATGTGTGATCTCAGATCAGGGGCGTTGGCATCACCTGGGAGCTTGTCAGAAATGAAGATTTTTAGGTCTAACTCTAGATCTACTGAAATAATCTAAATGTTTTTAAAGACTTTATTTATTTATTTGACAGAGAGAGAGTGAGCACAAGCAGAGGGAGAAGCAGGCAGAGGGAGAGGAGAAGCAGACTCCCCGAGGAGCAGGGAGCCCGATGTGGGGCTAGATACCAGGACCCAGGGACCATGACCTGAGCCAAAGGCAGACGCTTAACCCACTGAGCCACCCAGGCGCCCCTGAAATAATCTAAATTTTAACAAAATACACAGGTCATTCATATGCACATTTACATTTGAGGACCAGTACAATAAAAACCATATCCAGTGAAGAAGTAACTAATAGCTGTTTCTAAAAAGAGTCGAAGGGTGAACATAGGGCAAAGATTGAAGCTGGGGGTGGGGGGGTGTATGAACAGTGGGTTAAAGGAAGTAAGTTTTCATAACCAAAAAGGAAATTGAAGCAGTAATCAAAAAATCTCCCAACAAAGAAGAGTCCAGGGCCAGATGGCTTTCCAGGGGACTTCTCCCAAACATTTAAAGAGGAATTAATACCTATTCTTCTGAAGCTGTTTCAAAAAATAGAAATGGAAGGAAAACTTCCAAACTCTTTCTATGAGGCCAGCATTACCTTTATCCCCAAACCAGACAAAGACCCCACCAAAAAGGAGAATTACAGACCAATATCCCTGATGAACATGGATGCAAAAAGTCTCACCAAGATACTAGCCAATAGGATCCAACAGTACATTAAAAGGATTATTCACCATGACCAAGTGGGATTTATTCCTGGGCTGCAAGGGTGGTTCAACACAAGGCAGTCGGCCACAGCAACTTTTTGCTAGGCACATCTCCAAAGGCAAGGGAAACAAAGGCAAAAATGAACTATTGGGATTTCATCAAGATAAAAAGCTTTTGCGCAGCAAAGGAAACAGTTGACAAAACCAAAAGACAACCAACAGAATGGGAGAAGATATTTGCAAATGACATATCAGATAAAGGGCTAGTATCCAAAATATATAAAAAAATTTATCTAACTCAACCCCCAAAGAACAAATAATCCGGGGCGCCTGGGTGGCTCAGTCATTAAGCGTCTGCCTTCAACTCAGGTCATGATCCCAGCTCCTGGGATCGAGCCCCGAATCGGGCTCCCTGCTCGGCGGGAAGCCTGCTTCTCCCTCTGCCACTCCCCCTGCTTGTGTTCCCTCTCTCGCTGTGTGTCTCCTTGTCAAATAAATAAATAAAATCTTAAAAAAAAAAGAATAATCCAATCAAGAAATGGGCAGAAGACATGAACAGACATTTCCCAAAGAAGACATCCAAATGGCCAACAGACACATGAAAAAGTGCTCAACATCGCTTGGCATCAGGGAAATCCAAATCAAAACCTCAATGAGACACCACCTCACACCAGTCACAATGGCTAAAATTAACAATTCAGGAAACGACAGATGTTGGGGAAGATGTGGAGAAAGGGGAGCACTCCTACACTGTTAGTGGGAATGCAAGCTGGTGCAGCCACTCTGGAAAACAGTATGGAGGTTCCTCAAGGAATTGAAAATAGAGCTACCCTATGACCCAGCAATTGCACTACAAGGTATTTATCCCAAAGATACAAATGTAGTGATCTGAAGGAGCATCTTCACCCCAATGTTTATAGCAGCAATGTCCACAATAGCCAAACTATGGAAAGAGCCCAGATGTCCATCAACAGATGAATGGATACAGAAGATGTGGTATATATTTACAGTGGAATACTACTCAGCCATAAAAAAGAACGGAATCTTGCCATTTGCAATGACATGGATGGAACTAGAGGGTATTATGCTAAGTGAAATAATTCCATCAGAGAAACACAATTACTGATATGTGGAATTTAAGAAACAAAACAGATGATCATGGGGGAAGGGAGGGAAAAATAAAACAAGATGAAATCAGAGAGGGAGACAAGTCGTAAGAGACTCTTAATCATAGGAAACAAGCTGAGGGTTGCTGGCGGGAAGTGGGGTGGGGAGATGGGGTAACTGGGTGATGGTATTAAGGAGGGCACATGAGGTAATGAGCACTGGGTATTATATAAGACTGATGAATCACTGAACTCTACCTCTGAAACTAATAATACACTATATGTTAATGTAAAGAAAGAAAGAAAAAGAAAGAAAGAAAGAAAGAAAGAAAGAAAGAATGAAAGAAAGAAAGAGAAAAGAAAGAAGGAAAGAAAAGGAAATCCCACTGAAGGGGGAACCATAAAAAATAATCTTAAAAAAATCACTGCAAAAAAAAAACCCCAAAACTGTTACACTGGATGATAGGATAACAGATAACATTAATTTTCTTCTTTGTGCATTTCAGTATTTTCTAAATTTCTAAAATAAAATTTAAAATTAAAAAAAGAAGCAAGTTATCCAAACAAGGATTAAATGCTATTCATTTTCAACTCATGGTCATAATAAACAACTTGGATGAACACACACGTCATTGAGTCTAGTGACTAGTCTAAGACAGCACAGGTGTTTGGCGTTACATAGAAAATGGAGGACAAATCTATTTTCTGACTTGATTATTTCTGACTTGAAACAGATTTTTTCCCCCATTGAGAGTTTTAACTCAGTGCTTAATGATGCTTCATGAGTTTCCTCAAGGCTTTTTCGTACCTTTGAAGGAGTCAGAAAGTGATAGGTTTGGTTCTATGCAGTAGGTCAACTTGAGCCACAAAGGAGAAAGAAGGAAGGAAAAAACTTGGAGAAATAGAGAAAAAGTCTGCATGTGTGGAGGCATATGGAATAGGGTTGTTGAAATAGATTCCTATATATCTTTATATATAAGAAGGGATTTGCTTTTTCCTTGGTGTTTAAGAACGTAAGTAGTGCTACAGATGTTATTTGGGAAAGAGGAAAAGAACTGAAATTGAGTTCAAATAGACTTTTGGAGTGGGCAGGGGACTCATATCCTGAAATAAAAATTCAAGAAGAAATAGATCTATGCTTATGTACTTAAATCTGGGAAGTTATCATGATTTACTAACACACTGTATTGGCATGACATCTTTATGAAGTCACTTTAAGCTTTCCTATATTTTTAATTAGAAGTCATTTAGCCACTGCCTGTGCTCCTTGGCAGCAATGGACTTAAATGGCTATGGAATAAAAAAATGAATAATGAATGTTGCCCTCCCCTCTAAACACCCCAGATTGACCAAGGAGAGGTGATCACTCTCTGCATGTCAAAGATGTTTCTGAAGTGGAATTTGGAGAAATGGGGTTTCACACTCCATCTCCCATTTTCCTTCTGTTTTAACACAGGTCCCAATATAATGCTTTGTACTTAGTAAAGCATTTTTTCACTGTTTAGTCTACTCAGTGACTGTGGTCAGTGAATCCTGATGGCTTTGAATAAAAAGTCAGATATAATCACAAGTCAGGGGAGCAACTTTCAAGAGTCCATTTCTTAAAGAGCTTTTACTTAAATCCATGGCCTTCTTAATCTGTGTGCCCTGTGGATGGGAGGGGGAGAGGTTAGGTGAGTAGAAGACTTTTTGGGGGTATAATTCTGATGCATCCATAATCTAACAAACCTTTACCTCTGACTTTGCCTATAAATTATCGAAGTCTAGTTGACACAAGTTATGTTAGTTTGCTAGGGCTCCCATAACAAGGTGCCATAAAATGAGTGGCTTATAAACAACAGAAATTAAATTTCTTACTATTCTGGAGGCTGGAAGTCTGAGATCAAGATGTCAGTAGGGTTAGTTCCTTCTGAGTCCTCTCCCCTTGGCTTGTAGATGGCTGCCTTCACCCTGTGTCTTCACGTGGTCTTCCCACTGTATGTCTTTGTCCTAATCACTTCTTATAAGGACACTAGTCATATTGGATCAGGACCCACTCTAATGACCTCATTTTAACTTCATTGCTTCTTGAAAGACTCTATCTCCAAATACAGTCACATTCATTCAACATAGGAATTGGGGAGTGGGAGCACAATTCAGCCTATAACATAAGGCAAATACACGACCAGGCATAAAGCGTGGTTGTTAAGGAGAAGACTAATGAGAAATAGAACTTCATGTTTCATCAGTGTCATATCATCTGCTTTCCTGAACTCCCAGGATGAAGTCTTTCTTTCATCATGGAAATTAGGAAGGGAATAAAAAGACTATTCTCTACAAACTCTTCCCTTTAATTTATTGCCCACTTTCTAAGGGATTTTCCTTGTTGGTATACTGAACCTGGCTAGGGAGAATTTTAGATGGGTCGCCCTGTGGGTGGTCAAATTGTGCCCTTCACAAATCCAACCTAAGCTCCACTCTTCAAGCCATGAGCCAGGTCAATCTGGGAGGAAGGGCTACCTTTCCTTTTGAATAAAGACACCTCTATCTAGGGCTTCATCCTTCTGAAGGGGCCACTTTTTCAAATATACACACCACAAAAGGGACCTGTTATATTCTCACAAAATCATCATATAATCTTTGTATGGAAGTTTCCTTTTTTTCTTCTCTCTCTCTCTCTCTTTTGCCTCTTGGTAGTATTGAGTGTAGAAGAGAAAAAAATGATTATTTTGTTCAGGAAATTTCATGAAGACATTCTCAGTAACACTTCAAGCTGGTCTGTGAAGAGCTATGTAACTGAAGCACAGGGGAGGAAATCTCCAGGGTGAGCATGATAAAAAAAAAAAAAAAAAAAAAAGCTTCCTACTCGGAAGTCAGGGTTTCTGAAGAGAGCCAAGCTTCCACTCCCCTTACTCATGGTCTACTCAGCTGCTTGAGTCCTCAGCCGCAGAATACTGGGACTTCAACAAAAGATGATTTTGTTTGCTTTATAATTTTTATTCATTTTTTGAATAGATAGTGAAGTACAATGTATTCAAATCTTCAAAGTCTCATGTTCAAAATTTGAAACGTGTGAAAAACTGTGCAGCTGTAAGTCTTCAGAGAGGCAGAGACTTGCTAATTAAAGTGTGGTGCATGAATCAGCCACAGCAGCAGCACCTTGTGAGAAATGTAGAATCTCTGATCCTACTCCAGACCTATAGGACCAAAACTGTATTTTAACAAAATCCAGGTGATCCACATACACATAAAAATTGACAGCTTTTGTAGATGCATGAGTGTAAACATTGTGAATCTGAGTCTCAGCTATAGCACTTTCTCAACACCAAGGCAGGCTAAGTTCAACCTCATCTTCTTAGCATCCGTGTCTTAGAGTTGCCTCAAATCCCTAAACCTATGGCCACATGAATGGAGTTAACAGAGACAGCAAGTATATTATTCATATTTAAGGTCAACATAATTGGTTTCACTGGCTTTGTTGCATATAGTTAATCTGAGCAACTGTGTAAATAGCAACACTACAGAAAGAATAGAATAGACAAATTGATCCCATAAAGTATCCCACTACAGGGAAACTGTCACACTTTGATAATTCTTGCTCACTTGATGGAGTGTGCGTGCATGTGTGTGTGTGTGTATGGAGGGAAGAGGAGATACTGTCTTACTTTACTCCTAATATTTAAAGATTGAGTTTCCATTTGGAAGCTCTAGAACTCACCCTGATGGAAATTTGTATATGATATCCAATCCATTTCTACAAGGGGAAGAAGATCATTGTGGGCCTCCCCCTAGAAGATAGGGTATCGTGACCTTTGCTTCTATCCCAAACAAATATGTGTGTCTTGTGGTGTGTATTCATAGAAAGACTCAGTTTAGATTGGTTCATTTAGTATTGGATGCCTTTTTGTTAATTTGAATAATCCTATAATAAATATAAATAAATTGAAAGGCAAAATTGAGTTCTACCTATTGGATGCCATCCAATGAAATGAATATAATGTGGATCACTTTATGTCTTAGGCTTCCATAGTTTCAAAAGATTGTTTCATACATAAATGAATAAATACATATACATTCTTTTTCTTCCCCTTTCAATAAGTGGGAGCATATGCAATATTGTGGGTACCTTTAGTATATCCCTTACATTTGCACACCTTCTCTCTTATTGCAACTGCAAGGACTAACCATGTACTCCTCAATTATAAGGCATTGTCAGGTACAGAAGCTTTATTTAGGGTGACTTAGAGCTTCTCCAGAGCTGTCTGGTGAGACCTCCAAGGCTAAAATTATGATAGAGATGAAAAGTCACTTGCTTATTTTCTGATGTCTTGAAATTATTTATTAAAAAGTATTATGAATTTATTTTCTGAAAAGGATAATACATGTACATGATACAAACAGTAAAAGAAAACAAGGAATGGGGCACCTGGGTGGCTCAGTTGGTTAAGCGTCTGCCTTCGGCTCAGGTCATGATCCCAGGGTCCTGGGATCGAGTCCCACATCGGGCTCCCGGCTCAGCAGGGAGCCTGCTTCTCCCTCTGACCCACTCCCCTCTCATGCTGTTTCTCTCTCGCTCGCTCTCTAAAAAATAAATAAATAAAATCTTAAAAAAAAAAAAAAAGAAAACAAGGAAAACTAGAAAAGGAAGTCTTTTCAACTCCTGACCTCTAGTCACCCAGTTCCTGTCCCAAGGACAATTGTTATGTTGTCTTCTGAAGCTTTGTTGTCTCTTCACTCAGATATTTCTTGCTTTGGCTTCCAAGAAGACAATTCATCCTGAAAGAGCAATAAGCCACATTAAATGGTTGTTTTTTCACAATGGGTATTTAATCCAAAGGCCGTCTTCATGGCTTCCCAGGCTTCCCAGGTATAAACCTGGAAGATGATTCCTACAATTTGGCTTTTTTTAGGAATGAGGAAAACTTCAAAATCTTAGAGTGCACTGGTTATTTCCATATAGCATTATTACTGCCTGTATTGTAGCAAATACTCACTTCTAAAATCCCTCTGATTCTTAGTGAGATAGGCATTCTGAAAGAATTAGGAAAAATGGAGCTCATGAATGCGGTCACTCCATTTCCTCTCCTCTCTCTCTCTCTCTCTCTCTCTATGTCCCTTTAAGGCTATCAGATAGTCAGTTCATGAAACATTTCTCACCCTTCACAATGATCCCTAAATTTGTTTTTAGTTGTGACTACTATTTCTTGTTCCAATAGAGAAACTAGAAGAATTTTGTGTAGCTACGTGATTAATGTGACTTAAGCATTCAGAGTTTAAATTATTAACATTTATATAAAAATTAACATTGATATGTTGTGTATTTAAACACAAAATTCACATGAAGTTTTAAAATAAAATAGAAGCCTTCAAAGAGAAATTAAGCCTGTGACACCATATTTTTTCTCTCACTAGAGGCAATTCTTGGAAAATTTTCGTAAGCATTATAAATACATAAATCTCTGTGGAAGTTGAATGATGAACTAAAGCTGGCATATACAAAATGAAGAGCAAAGAGTAGGTGTTAAAATTGGAATGTGGGAGGCGAACAGTTTTTCGGTGACTTAGTGAAATGAATGCAATTTAATGATGTAACAGTCCGTGATTGAAATAAGAAAACATTGATGGAACCCAATTGCAGCTAAGAATATGTCCTATGTTAATAGGAGGCTTTTTAAAAATATATATATATATGTGGTACAATGTGAATATTTTTCCTACACTCCTAAAAGTCAGATAATTAAATTCTACTGTCAAACAAGTGTTGATTTTAAAAATCATTATTACCTTTATTAAACAGCATTTTAATAGATGCTAAAAGAAGGTAATTCCTATTACCTAAAGACAATTTGTTCTTTGTTCTCAGGAAAACTAGAGTGGTAGTTAAAACAGTTATTAAAAGATGATAGAAAAAAAAGTCAAAAAGCAGTTTTTCCCCTCATAGTTGGTTTAACTAAAATGCCAGGATTTCCTTTTGGCATCATAAATTCATGTTACCTTCTGAGCTTCCCACCTCCAGTTATATTGTGAGATTTTTGGGTAATTTTACTTAAAATATTTTAGCATATTTTTAGTATGTTGATTTATAATACTGTTGGATCATATGACAAAATATAATTATTTATAATTAATGTGGAGTGTGAAATATATGTAAGTGTAAATTAACATTGATCTATACCTTAGGAGTAGTTGATTAGCCTTTGAACTGCTTCAATCAGCTTGAGATGTGGACACAGCCTTTTTAAATATTAATATCTAAATCTAAACCAGAGAGATTGTTAATTAGCCCATGGGATATAGGAAAAAATATTTCATTGGTGAGATGAGCAATGTTCAAAATGTATAGTAGGCAAGAAAGATTGTGCAGAATCTATGCCTTTGAATAAAGCATAAGTAGCTCACAAGACCTGCATCCTAATCTTGTCAGAGTAGTCCGTTAAGTCTAGGGCTTCCTTTGATCCTATGACCCCACCCTCACAGGTAACCATTATGTAACTGATACAACAAGAAAGTTTGCTTATTCTATCAGCAAAATTTTGCATCTGTTTTGAAGTGAACCTTTTGTACGATGTGCTTGTTAGAACACCCAAGAGCTGAGAGTGGCAAGAGGTTATATGGCTGTTTTTCTACCTACTTGCTATGAGGTATTTATAGGATTGAGAGAATGATGTCTCGGACTTGCTTTCCTGTAACGTAGTACCTGGAAACTAGGTAGTAAAGGGCAAGATGCCTAGAACCAGTTGGAATCCAGTGATTTTCATTATCAGATGCTGACAATTGTTCAATGAACGAATACTTTTTACATTAGTATCAAACATTTCAGGTTTAAATACCCAACCAGAGTTGGCGAGGATCTATTGGTCTATCCCGGTGAATGTTCCATGTGTATTTTGTTGTTGGATGGAGTCTTCTATAAAGGTCAATTAGAACAAATTAGTAGATGCTGCTGTTCAAGTCTTCTATATCCTCACTGATTTTCTGTCTGCTCTATCAATTACTGAGACGAGGGCTGATGTCTCCAGGAGCAACTCTGCATTTGTCTACTCTCCTTTCATTTCTGTAAGCTTTGGCTTTATGTGTTTCGGAGCTCTACAATTAGTTAGGCACACGTTTAGGGCTGTTATCTCATCTTGATGGATTGACCCTTTTATAATTATGTAATGCCCCTTGCTATCCCTAGCAATATTACTTGTTCTGATATTAATATAGCTATTCTACTTTGTTATGACTAATGTTTACATGGAATATCCTGTTTTTCCTCTTGTAAAAGCACCATAAACCTTAGATTCCCTGTGACAAATATCTCTAATGGTAGAAAATGGGGAGTGTTTGGGAGGAATTTCAATCTTGGATGCTTCACTGTGACTAAACTGCATGTAAGTAACAGATGACTTAACAGAACTATTGTCAGAACAGTTCTGAGATGTATTCCTTAAGATTGAATGTGAACAGCCTCCCCTTTAAATATAGTGCCTCTGAATACTAAAGCCCTATGAAAAAACAACATCTTTAAAATACATCTCTTAAAAATAAATTATCTATTCATTTTGGGTATTTAAAAAAGAAATCATTATAAAAGACGTAGCTATAATATAAAAAGTACTTTTTTTTTTCACAAACCTACAAACCTAATATTGATAGTCTGCTAAAACTATTGAATGGCTTTTGATATTCTTTTATGCGTTCAATAATGTCTGTCCAGTCTAAGAAATATTGTGTCTCAATTTGTTCGGGGATAATGGTACAATAAAATGTAGGCTTAAGCATGAAAACCTTGTCAATACAATTTGTTTTTTTTTTTTTGTAGGTTTACAGTGCTGCAAAAAATCATGACATTTAAAGCTGTACCCATAAAGCATCCATCACATAACTCTCCTACTTTTTATGCTAAGCAAATTATTAAAAATATTAACACAGATTATGGGAAAAATGTTTATTTTTAGAATAAAAGTATCCCCTTGTTAATGAAAAGATTGTTGTTTTATTTTTGATGAAAGCAACATTTTCATTTTGTTTTGCATGCCAAAGTAAAACAAATATAATTATTGCCTTTTTCTTCCAAGTCCTTAAAGAGATTACTATCATTCGCCACTTGGCAAAACTAGACTTATAAGTAAACAGCTGTTGATTTATTTCTCCTTCTGTAAGAATTTTGATCTCAGTACTTAGAATTTTTTAATTAGTAGGAGGCAACACAAGAAGATTAAAAACAACAAAATGCAAAAATATGTTGTAATAAGTGTGTTTAAAATGAGATTCTTCAGGTGGATATTGCTAGACTTTGGAAAGGGGAAGAAACATATCTTTGATCTCTTTATTCCAAGCAGAGAACGACTAAGCAACAAAAACAAACGAAAAATCAATTGCTTTATGGGTTTGTCGGGAGCTTAGCTCTGTTAAGGGAAGCTACAATGGGAAAGTTCAGCTACTAGGTCACAGAATGGCAAAGATAAACCAGATGCTGGTAGTGGACTAGAGACTCATGATGCTAATGAGCCATTGCAGGTCAAGTCTCTTGTAAGGCAGTGGAGGATCAGGGTCTGTGGAGCAGGGAAGAATGGAGAGTGGCACTGGAAGGGGTCATTGCGGGTATTTCTAGGTAGAATAAACAATGCAGAATGTTACAGTTAGAAGGGCAAATCATTATCTTAGTACCAAAGATAAGCGTATTGTTCATCAATTTAGAGGAGAGACCTTCACATTAGAATATCGCACTTGATGTCACAGTATTAAGAAAAGTTGAAAATACCAAAAAAATGGCCTCAAAAGGGATTTTACAGTAAATCTCAGTATAACTCACAAGATATCGGGTATGAGGTGGATTTATTTAAGCACTAATGTCTTGACTTACTGTTGCTGGAAGAATATATGCTATACACATCATCATGTCGTACAAGCTGTGCTGCATGAAAAGGGCATCCGTTTTCAGTCCCAATTGATAACAGCAAGTGACAATGAGTTGTAAAATCCTTTATGCACCATTTCAAGTTTCCAAAGATTTTCATCTCGATGGAAAGAATGCAAACAAACAGCATTCATTTTTTAGAGACAGAAAATTGTAATAATCTACAACCAATGTTGGACACAATGTTAAAGAATATATTGGAAGAAAGATTTCCACAAAAGCCAATGGATCAAAACTCTGTACACAAAGTTTATATTTTGAGCATATATTATAGGGCCAAACGGTAGCTCCTAAACTACCTGAATGTTATTGCTTCTAATTTGCCTGGACAATATGCATTCCTCCTCAGTCCTACCCCCAGAAGATTTTGCCCCCTGACAACAAAATAGTCTAATCAGTTATAGTATTGCATCCTACAGACCTCAGTAATTGGCTTAAGGGGTGAGCTCACTGGTATATCTCTTCAAAATGCAGATTTGACATAATTTCCTCCAAGTTTTTAATGGGTTCCTCTACTTCTCGCATCATTATATCTTCTTATAGTATCCTGTGTATATTTCTTTCATACCATTTATTACACAGAAATGTATTTATATTTTTATATGTTGGTCTTCAGCTTACCACCAAACTTGTGAGAATCTTAAAAAAAAATTGTACCTTATTTGTCTATTACCTCTACTACTTAATACAAGCCTGATACTAAATAATCGTTCACTAAATATTTGTTGGATGAATACTTTCCTTTTCAGTACTCTTCTAAGACATTGTTGCTCCTATTTAGTTTAGATTTTTCTTCCTCTAATTCTTCAACTAAAATACCACTTTGGCAGTAATGAACTTAGCTATTGAAAAGACAAACCCTATTTGAATTCAATATCTCTTTAAGTATTATTGCTTTTATAGCATTTTTCTCCATTTGTCTAATTTTATAGGTGAATGTTTTAGTTCAGATATTTATGTTTATAAGTATTATTACAAGGATAAATGGATTTGTACTTTGATGCTGGAAAAAAATTAACAGAAATGGTAACATAAAAGCACCAGTTTCATTTAAATTCCAGAAAAACAAAAACCCACAACACTTCTTCTTTCAGAATTGTTATTACATAGATTAAGCTAGTAATTCATAGTAAATTAGGGAACACAGTATAATTTAGTAAATTGAAGCAGCAAAGCAGTTCCAATGCTGGATAATTGTAAGGCTCACCTTGAGGAAGTAGGGATAATGGAGAGGGAACATATTTATCATTTTTCTGCCTTCAATGTTACTTCACTGATTTCAGTTATGAAACAAGGGATTATTCAGAGCATGGAATATCTTAAAAAGAGATATAATGAACATACTACTCTATTATAAGGGCAGCTTATTATATATATTCTATTCAGTAAAATTTAAAGAGCTATGGCATCAAATATTTTGTAGTTCTAGAATTTCATGCAAAGATAAGTATTTATATTTTGGACATTTTCTTTTTCATTTTACATATAGTTGGATTTGATTTGCTAGATATTGTTATTTTGTGGTTGTGGGAGGGGATTTTAATCCCAATTTATGACTGAAATAGACCAGTGATTTTTTGAACTATTCTTTTCTGGCTTTGGTATAGATTATATTAACTTCGTGATAGTTTGTTTTATGTACCAACTTGGCTAGCCTACAGTCCCCAGTTATTTAATCAAACATTAAACTAGGTGTTACTGTGAAGGTATTTTATAGATGTGATTAAAGTCCATAATCAGTTGACTTTAACTAGGCAGATGATCCTAAAATATTTATTGAATGATTATCTTAGATTATCCTGCATAAGCTTGATTCAATCAATTGGAAGGTCTTAAGAGCAGAGTTGAGGCTTCCCTCAGAAAGTATAAATCCAACTGTAGATGGCAATTTCAGCTCTTGCCCTTGAGTTCCACCCACTTCTTTCTCATGTCTTGCACTGTGTATTTCAGACATGCCTTACCAGTCCCCATAGTCATGTAAATCAATTACTTGCAATAAATTTCTAAATACATATCTCCTACTGGTTCTGTTTCTCTGGTTGAACCCTGACTGATACAACCTTTATAAAATGAGTTTCAGCATATGTTTTTTTCTATTCTCTGAAATAATTGTATAATATTGGGATGTTCTGTTATGTAAATTTGATAGAACTTGACTTTAAAACTTTAGGTGTTGCAAACCTTGTAACTGATGAGACTGATATCCAGAATACATAAAGAACTCCTACAACTCAACAGTGAAAAAGCCAAACTTCCCAACTGAAAAAAATGGACAAAGGACTTGAACAGACATTTCTCCAAAGAAGTTATACAAATGACCAAAAAGCACATGAAAAGATGCTCAACATCACTAGTCATTAGGGAAATGCAAATCTAAATCATGGTAAGATACCAGTTCACACCATTAGGATGGCGACTATATTAAAACAAACAAACAAACAAAACCAACAAACAATTTTTGGCAAGGATGTCGAGAAATTGGAACACTTGTGCACTGTTAGTGCGAAAATGGTACAGCTGATATCGAAAATAGTATGGTGATTCCTCAAAAGATTAAACATAGAATTAGCATATGCTCCAGCAATTTTACTTCTGGGTATACTCCCAAAAGAGCAGCTCGGGTGTCCACATGGACGAATAGATAAATAAAAGGTGATATATACATACAATAGAATATTACTCATCCTTAAAAAGGGAGGAAATTTGGACACACACTACAATATGGATATTCCTTGGAGACATTACACTAAGTGAAATAAGCCAGATACAAAAGGACAAATGAGCATGATTCTACTTGTATGAGGTTCCTAGATTAGTTAATTTGTGTAGAGTTCCATCTTAAGAAAATGAAAGAGTTCTGGAGATGGATGGTGGTGATGATTGCACAACAATGTTGAGTATACTCAATGCACAATAACTTTCACTTAAAAATGGTTAAACAATTAATTTTGGGGGTGCCTGGGTGGCTCAGTCAATTGAGCGTCCAACTCTCGGTTTCGGCTCAGGTCATGATCTCCGGGTCTTGGGATGGAGCCCTGTGTCCAGCTCTGTGCTCCGAGGGGAGTCTGCTTGGGTTTCTCTCTCTCTCCTTCTCCCTCTGCCCCTCCCCCCACTTGCACTCTCTTTCTCTCTCAAATAAATAAGTCTTAAAAAAAAGAAAAATAATTTTTATCTTATATATATTTTACCACAATGAATAAAATCTCTTTAGGCTTGATTTTTTTCCCTTGTGAAAAAAATTTTCAAAAATTCAATATTGTATATGGTTATAATTTCTTAATGGTTAAAGGATTACCCAGGCTTATTATTACTTTTTGTTGTAATTCTGTTCCTCTTCCCTAATCATTATTCTTAATAGACATTTTTAAGTTTTATTTTCTTAGTCTTTGCAAGGAATCAATGTTTGCTCTATTGTCCTGCCAATTATATCTTTATTTCCTATTTCATTAATTTCTGATTTTAATGTTACTGGTTTTCTTTTGTTTTCTTTAGATTGTTCTTTTGTTCTTTACTTAACATCCTAATTTGGACAGTAAGGTAATTTATTTTCAGTTTTTCCCTCTCTTCTAATATGTGTATTTGAGTCTATAAGTTTGCCTGCAAACATTCTTTTAGCTCCGTCTCACAAGTTTAGATATGTATTATTTTAAATGTGGTATGAAACCAGTTTCCTGCTTTCATATGTCGATATCACTGAGCTGTTTTCTCCAGGAGATTCTTGCCCCAAGAAGATAAACCTGCAAACCAATAAATAACTTTACTGTTTGCCTAAGGAAATTCTTTAAACCAATTAATCTGGGCTTAAAAAATAAAGTGTTTTAAGGGGAAAATACTTTGCTCATTAAGACAAATAGTTTGATTCTCATTTCAACATTGGAAAAAAATTCTCATTCTACTAATATAAGGTCCAGAATTCCTAAAGAATAGAGATATTTAAACATTTTTTATTTTTACTTATTTATTTATTGTGGGGGGGAGGGGCAGAGGGAGAGAGAGAATCTCAAGCCCAGCATGGAGCCCGACGTGGGGCTGGATCTTATGACCCTGAGATCATGACCTGATCTGAAATCAAGAGTCAGACGTTTAACCAACTGAGTTACCCAGGTGCCCCTAAACATTTTTAGATAGACATATCTGTCACTTATTTTATTTTATGAATTCCGAAACTTACTTCATAGGTATCTATTACACACTTGTTTATCCAGCCTGATTCCTTTTCTAAGTGCATTAGATGTTGAGGTTTCACCAAATAGGATGCGACTGACAATTTGTTTTTAAAGTGAGAAATACATTAAGAATACAAACTGAGATAACAAAAGTTATTATTTATTTTTTAGGGCTTCTTAGTTGTCAAACATGTAATTTTTCTATCAAGCCAATTCAAAGCTTTTTTATACCATGCTGAATAGTGAGTCAAGGAAGAGCCTCTGAGAGGCTCCCATGTGAAGCTTGAAGCTCCTCCTTATCTTGAGGAGGAACAAGATGGACATGGGGTTTGAACAAAGAATTCTGTTGCAGCTATGGTGGAACTTTCAGTGTAACCAACTAAGAGGGTAAAGGCTTTTGGTTTTGTATGTAGGGCTCCTTGCTCTGGAATATCTGTTTCCCGTTCTTTTCTGTCTTTTGAACTTCCTGTGTGTGATGTCATATGATAACCCTCAACATCCTCATGCTTAGTTGCTCATCCTCTATCCTCTCGGAAGGCCAAGCAGAAGTCCAGCTGTGGCTCAGTGGAAAGGAGAAAAGAGATAGAGTGGTGAAGCCCTATTGTTGGCTGGGGAAAGTGCTCACTGTATGTAGGAGTTCCTTCCTTGGCCTTATTCTCCATGTTCATATCCTCCAGGGACCTATGGCTAGGCAGCCCTTTGGTGGGTGGTCTCCTCCCTTGATCTGACACAATGTTATTTCTCTTCTCTCTCCCTCCCTCTCTTTTCTCATTATTTCTTATTGCTAAAGCAATTATATTGATTTTACTGGGGTAAACAAAATTTAATCTTTGCATAAGGGAGATTCTTTAAGGAGGCAGATAAGAATTTAAACTTTGATAGTTTTTAGTTAGTTTCTTTGTTGATTCACATGCAATTCCACATCAATGTGTCCCTAGGGTCCTTCTGTACTTGTGGTATCAGTTTAGAATACTGGGTATGGAACCTAAGAGCTATAGCTCAGAAGCCCAGAAGAACATGAAATAGTCATGCTTGACATTCACACAACAAGCAGATTTCTGTATAAAAGTGACAAAATTTTAGGAGAAGTTTAAGAGATGAGCAGACAATTCTTTGGCGATGTAAGTTGAGGATTTAGTAGGCAGCTACATAGAAGAAAAGAACACCTACATAGAGAGAACAACTACATAGAAGAAAAGTTCTCAACACTGTTTTGTTAACAAATCTACTGACAAACAAATACAACAGCAAAAGACTTGAATAAAACTTGTTAAGTGTTGAGTGTGGCGGTTGCACTAATGTAATAAGCAGAAGCTTTGGTGTTGGCTAGGCCTGGAGGGACAACACTGGCAGTGTTGGTCATCTAAAAATAAGTATTTTGTAAAACCTAGATTAAGTAATAAAGACAGAGTGGGGCATAGTTGCCAGAAGTTGGGAGTAGGGCAAAGAAATCTTGGGGGCGGTAAAATGTCCTAGGTCTTAAATATAGGTTGTGGTTATACAACTGAGTACTCCTGTCAAAATTCGAAGAACTGTACACCTAAAAACAGTTAATTTTACTGTATTTCTTTTCATATCTGAACATCTTTGGGGGCCCAACCCATAAGCTGCAAGCCCTAGAGAGAAGCAGTTAAATCTCAGCACTTGAGATGCTCTCTGGATGTGCTTTAGGCACTCCCCTTAATATCTCTCTCTGCCCCCTCCCCCCGACTCTCTTCTCTAAGCTATTTAGGTATTCTTTAATTATCTATGTTGCCAGAGAATTACTGTATGCCCACAGACAGATGGTCCTCAAGGAACCATGACTTAGGATGCGGTTAGGAAATAACATAATTTACAGAATAAATTGTAATACAGTTTTGGGGTGATGTATGTCAGCTTCTAAACAGAATTTTTGATACTGTGTTGATATCTAGAATCATAATGAGTACAACTGTGTTTTAGACATTTTACTAGACAGTTTACATACATCTGCACCCCCCCAACTCTTGAGCCTGTTATCCCCCAGTATTCCTTGTTTTTGCCTCAGACCACGCAATCTGTGCTGACGCAGAATTTTACCGCTATAAGGAGAAATTGAGGGCCAATTAGAGACAGGCTCTTTGATGGAGATTTTGAGGATCTTTTAATCCTTAATTTTAGATCTGGAGATTTAGAAGTTAAACATGTTTTCTTGTTGATGAGTTGAAGTTCAGCTGTAAAAACATTTTTAGTTTCTAAGACTAATATAGTCAATATTGTGAAAGGATAAATATTGTACTTGAAAATATGTTAATTACACAGAGAAGGTGCTTCCAAGAGACAATAGAGCCACATAAACAATAAATATAACATATGAATGAAAATAGCTTTCTGTCTCAGTGTAGCTGTACCATTATATAAGATTGCCTAAGCCAATATTGCTTTCCTGCTTGCTATTACAATAGCTTCTTAGCTCTTCTTGCTGCTTTCATTATCCTTTTCCTCATAATGGAATGAGTATAAGCCTTTTTGTTTTTTTGCTTTTTTATTTAACACAACAGCCAGAGTCCACTTTTAAAATCTTAAATATGAATTTACTATATCCCTGCTTAAAATCTTTCAGTGGTATCCTGCTGTTCTTGGAATATGATCCCCGAGCTTTTGTCTTTGCTATAAAGACTTAGAATGATGTCATTTCTGTCTACCTCTTCAACCATGGCCTCAAGCATTGTCCCACGGTCTTGGGCTCTCAATGTGTATGTGTGTCTGTGTGCATGTTTATATATATGTGTATACATATAATTTGTACATTTGTTAATTATATATTAAGTTATATGTTATATAACAGTGACAAATAATCATTGACTAATTTCTAATTGTTAATTTCATGGGTTTTACCCACATTAGTAGGATATGTTCCTTGTCCTCAAGATATTTAGAATCTAAAAGAAGAAATGCAACTAACTATGATGCAAAGCAGAATAAAATTGAGGCTACAATTTGGGGAAAAAGAGAGGACTATGGAAGGATAGTTTAGGGGCTAATTTTGATGAAATAATTGGGGACAGCTTAAAGGAAGTTTGTTTTTTATTTAACTTCTGCACCATATTGTTCTATAAATGATGTAAGGTAAAATTCGTGAGTAGAGGAAATACAACAAGATAACAAATTAAACTTGGGGTAAGTGGATAATAAAATATGGACTGTAAATATAAAACAAAGCCAGAAATAATATGAAAACATGTATATTAATAACCACCACATCTTCCATGAGAGGGTCACAAATTGGCCTTAAATTTTCTAGTAGCAAACTTGTAAAGGGGAAATTGATCACTTATGTGCTTTCTAATGTCCACAAGATACAAAGAATCTCTGTTGCTCATGAGAAGCATCACTCCATTTATAATAAAAAAATTAGAAGCAATGACTCCTGGACGTTTACAACAAAGAGGAAATTGTGATATGATATGTTCTACATCCTTGAAAACACCTTTACGGTTTGTAGAGAGCCACTGAAACGGTGAATGTGACAGGGTTATTTAAGAACAATACAGGCAGATAATTTTGTATGTCGATTATACCTCAATGAAAAAAAAAGAACAATGAGACTGATGGTGACATGTCACAGATAGTTCTGCAGAAGGCTAGTACAATTCAGTTTAGTTTCTCAGTTCCCAGCTGATCTTGCTTAATCTAACAGTTGACTTAGGAAACCTGGAAGAATATAAGGATTGTTTCATGAAAGTGGCATTTGAGTTAAGCCTGAAAATTCGAAGTGGAAACTTTATAAAAATAGATTGAGGGAATAATATGAACAAAGAGGGGAAAAAAGATTCTCTAATTGGGGGAAGGTAAATAATTCCGTGTGGTGACAGCAGGTGGTTCTCAGCACAGTTGAATTACCTGGAAAGCTCACTCTTAGAAATTCTGATTTCATCAGTCTGGGCTAGATCCTGAGTGTAATTTTTGAAGGCTCCCCAGGTGATCCTAAAGCACAGCTGGAAGTGAGAAAACCGAGCTAACACCTTGTTCCTCAAGTGTGGATCATGGACTGGTACGGGCTGCCTGGTCTGGCCTTGTAGGTTATGAGCCGTGAAAGGTAAGCTGGGCCAGGCATGGAAGGTCTTGAATATTGTTCCTAGGAAATTAGCTCCTCGAGGCTCCGCAAGGGCAAGGACAGGCCATTTAGCCTAGCACCACAGCCTAACGGTTTTGTTAATTGCTTTTTATAAGTTATAATGTTTGCCCCTTAGTACTGGTAGATTGTCTCAACATTTTACAACTTGATTTTTTAGTTAACAACCATTTTCCCAATTTTTGTAGGTATGGCAATTGTCCTTTTAAAATGCACAATCTCCCCTCCATTGTCACTTTCACAGGAACTGTGTTATACTCCATGCAATACTCATGGGTCTTGCTGTCTGTTTCCTTTCCCTCCAGCCTTGCAAAGCCCCTTGTGTGATTTTATCAAGATTCTAGTCGGCAACTTTAGGGCACAGGTGATGAAATTACAAAATATTTCAGGTAAAACAATCACATGATTTTCTTGAGTTCTTTTAACCATATTTTGGAAAGAAATATGATGTCTAACAATAAATCACCTAGACACAGCAGGAGCACTCTCGGCAATTTTAGTGAAATTTATGTCTCCTGAGTTTGCTAATGAAAATGAATGGGACAACTTCTCTGTTCCCACAAACTCTCCAAAACCTTTGCTACTTCTCAATAGGCAGCTGCTGTAATTGAATAGAACACAGAGATTGATGTTAGGATTAAAGGTTATGAGCTATGAAGACAGCTGAAAACTTAGATCCAGAAAGTCTATGAAAGGCAGGCTATTGAAATGGAATTTTGTGGGCTTTTTTTTTGTTGCTTTTGTTTATTATGTGTCCAAGGCTAATTATACTAATTAGATCAGAAGGCATGAATGGAAATTAAAGAAAAAGCCATTCAGAAAAAAAATAATAAAGCATCAGGAATTGCTTTGTTAGTTGATGACTCAGGAGAAGGACTTGAAAAATGGTTTCATCCTTCACCAAACCCTGGAAATGCATTGTGTGGAAATGGAATTTTTCTGAGCAGAGGTCGTATTCTGTGCTCATGCCGTTACATTATCTTGGTCATTGAGTTTGAGGACTAAATATGAAGCAAAGTAAGCTTATATACAAATAAAATGTAGTATATAAAGGATCAGAAAATCCATAAAATAAAATCAAAATCATCTCTGAGTTGAGAATTTGCTGAAAATTTCTATGAGATGTCACTAGTCCTATAAAAGTAAAAAACTTATTTGTTAAAGCACCTCCAAAAGCAATAATAAGAACATCTAGTGGCATAACAACTGCTTGTGTATTTTGAGAATCATTCTGTTATGGACAAAGAAGGATCTTCATACCACTGTCACAGAAGGGTACTTTAGCTCAGGAAATGGCACAACAAAAAAAAGAAAGAAAAAAAGAAAAAAAGTATTGAAGAGGTAAATTTCAAGTCAGATTCACTGGCTACTTTTGGGGGGAATTCATTTATTTATTCAGTCCACCCGACTGGCTCAGTCAGTGAAGCATGTGACTCTTGATCTCGGGGTTGTGGGTTTGAGCCCCACGCTGGGTGTAGGGCTTACTTAAAATTATTAAGAATAATTATGAATAGGGGCGCCTGGGTGGCTCAGTCGTTAAGCGTCTGCCTTTCAGCTCAGGTCATGATCCCGGGGTCCTGGGATCGAGCCCCACATCAGGCTCCCTGCTCAGCGGGAAGCCTGCTTCTCCCTCTCCCACTCCCCCTGCTTGTGTTCCCTCTCTCGCTATCTCTCTCTGTCAAATAAATAAATAAAATCTTAAAAAAAAAGAATAATTATGAATAAAATAATTATGAATAAAATTATTTATTTATTCAGTAGATGTTTGTTTAGTACCTCCTATGTCCAGGGTTGTTTTAGATAACTAGTTGGAGAACATAGTGCTACAATTTGTAAATACAAGATGTCATGAGAACCAGAGAACCCTTTCCAGGTACTTAGATTAAGGAAGTCTTTGGAAGAAAGTGGTTAAAAATTTAGAATATGATCAAATGGTTGAGTAGGCATTACAGTGCATGACTTGTTCAGAGGTTACTTTTGAAAGGCCACACTGACTGCAATAGAGAAAACAAATTGGACATATAAAGAATCTTCTATTTAACCTTAACATGATTTCTAAAATTACCAAAGAACGTACCACTAGATGAAAACATACAATCTGTCGAAGTGCAATATACCACCGATGATATGAATTTGTTTTTTGAATATGTTTTGAAGAAACTGACTGATGTGTGAGGCAGACTCTCACATGCTACCTTAAAAATTGCAAGTTAGCAACAGTCTGGTCTGAGAGAAGGAAAATTCATATATTCTTGGACAATTACTCATGTATTAATATATGATATTATGAGTTTAGTGTGATTTTTACTGAAAATCACAAGTCAACAGTAATAAATATTTATTGAGTGTCTACTGTTTGTCAGCACAGTTCCTAGCACTTGGGATACATCAATAAAAACCTCTGCCTTCAGGGCTCCTGGGTGGCTCGGCCGGTTAAGCGCCACACTCCTGACTCTTGGTTAAGGCTCAGGTCATGATCTCAGGGTCATGGGAATCGAGAGCCCCCCCATCCCCCACAAAGCTCTGAACACTCAGCTGGGATCAGCAGGGAGTCTGCTTGAGATTCTCTCCCTCTCCTCTGCCCCTCCCCCCACTTTCTCTCTCTCGAATAAATAAAATCTTAAAAAAAAAATCTGGCCTTCATGGAACTTACATTCTAACAAGGAACATTTATTTCCAGTCAATAAAAATGATAAATATTACAGATAAATAATTATATCTAGCTAGGCAATAGGTGTTATGGAAGAAGAGAAAAATAGAACATGATAAGAGAAATGTAGAGTTTAGGATGAGTTGTATTTTAAATAGAATGGTCAGGTTGAGTTTCATTGAGATGGTGATATTTGAGTACAAATGTGAAGGAAGTGAAAGAATTTGCCAAGTGGACACTGGGGAAAGGGAGTGCTAGGCAGTGGGAAGAGTCAGTGCCAGGTCTTAAAGGGGAGAAGGTGCTGATCATTGAGAGGCAAGAGTAGTAGATCTAAATAGATAATGGAGGAGTCTGTGGGGCTTTGTGTGGACTTTGACTTCTATTCTGAGTTAAATAGAATATCTGACTTAGATGTTAACTGGATTTACTGAGGTTATCTGAGGAGAGACAAAGGAGAAAGGAGGGCACACATTTCATAATCTCTACAAGTAAGGATATTCCAAGACTCATGAGAAGAAACCATGTTTATGTTTCTGAGAGCTGTACTTTAGAAGAACAATTGACTTGGTTGTCATGACTAATTTATATTTTCTTGAATTGCATCTGAATTATGTAGTGACTTAGATTGAATGACTTAATTCTACTATGACCCAGCTGTGTTTTTTTTTTTTTTTCATCATGATAGGAGGGACTAAACGTAGCTGATTTGGCCTGAGAAGTCATTTTGATTTGAAAAAGGATTTGAGATGCTAAGTAGACTAACACAACTATCAGCCATCTCTCTCTAAAACACAAACCAAAAAGCCACACATGTCTGATAGTATATACCAATTTTTTAATAATAAAACGATGTAACTTAGAGGTGAAGGAAGGCTGAGATCATTTTATGTCGTTTACCTCTTGGTGGTTTGTGGTGTTAGTACCCTCCTTGGGTCCTGGAGATTAGGAAAGCACGAGAGGAGTCTAAATGAAAAGCTTGTTGTTATTTGTTGTTATACAACTTCATTATTTACTTGGTTATAAAATACCTGTTATAAAAAAAGTCTTTCTTTTCAGAAATAAAAAAGAGAGAAAAACTTTTTATTAATTCTACCCTTCCCCTATGACAGCTTGCACTAGTCACCTTTTGTTGTAACAGAAATTCCCCGTTCATGTCACATGAGGGCTGGTGGGCTGTGCGTTTTCTCGTTTCAGGTTCAGACTGAAGAAGTCCCTATTGTCACTGAGGGAGGGAGGAGAATAGAGGGAGGGCGAAGAGAGAAACTGAAGGAGCATTGAGTATACAATCACATTTAGAGCAAATAGGAACAAGTATCCAATTTACAACACCATCGTTTAATATGTCTTCAAAAAATATAATCACATTATACATTTTTCTTTATGCTTTTGCCATTTAACAGTATAACTTGGGAATATGTACAAATTGAAGTATCTTGTTTTTCCATGTTTCTTGAAAAATTCAGATTTTTTTTCAAATCAATAAAAATATTGATTTCATTACATCTTAATATTAGCCTGGATATATTTACTCTTACATATATCTTGAGGGTCTATGTGAAGCGGGGAATAGATCCTACTGTAGATCTGGCTCACTCTTTGTCTCTCTCACACACACAGAAATATACTCATACACACTATTACATCCCCCACAGGATAACTCAGATTGTCTAAACCTTCATACTCACTTACCATAGCGTAAGATTAAGAGATCAGCCAGGTAACTCTCTTCTCAAGTATCTTTCCTGGCTTTCACCTTTACTGATGTACTGCGCAGGAAAGTTTCATGCTTAAGTTCTTTTGACTGACTCTGCAGCAACTAGATCAAAAATCACTTTAGGTAGGGCGACCATGTAATTTATCATCCAAGCTGAGACTATTTTTTAGAGTAAACAGGGCGGGGGGCAATATTAATTATCAATGCTTAAAGTGGGCTGAGCAAACCAAGTGATTCAGGCGCTCCACTTCTAGAGGATATTTTCAGATGGCAGTCTATTTTCCTGTCCCAGATTTCATTCTTTCTTCTTTTCCTCCATAGTATTTTGTTACCTATAAAAATAATGAAAAAAAATGGTTCTCTTTATTTTGTTGAATGGCTCTCAAAATACATATATGATTGCAATCATGAAGATCTATCAGTCAACTCTTTCATATTCCATTTCTGTAGAATTGATCTACTCTGACCTATTCCATGCTGTATCTCTTGGTTCAGTTTAGTATCTATACCTCATTACACACCTGAATAGCTATTTAATCTTGCACAAACACCCATATGGTGAGGTTTGAAACCTGGCACAAGAGATAAAGGCAAGTAATTACTATCCACACTTAACATTTTATCTTCTTGCCATTTAAAACCTTTTTATAGAAGTACTGATAGTCTGGGTGATTAAATGGCTAGGTTCTTCATTCTTCTGATGTATTTTTATGGCCCGGACTCCACAAAAATTTAGGTTTTAAAAAGTTATAGTTGTAATCTTATCTAAAACCTAAAGATAGTTTATCATGCCTGCAAAAAATGCACTCACATGAAATGAAAAATATGAAGTCACATTGTAGACTGAGCACTTTATTTTATTAAATATAGACTCTACTCACAAAATGGATATGCTAAGATGAAACATAACTATTAAAAATGTGGCCAATGATGCCACAATAATGTCCCTTCCTCTTTTCCTTTAATAAAATTATTATACTAAAGTATGCTTAAAAAGGCTCTTTAATAATCATTTTGGAACACTATTTAATGCCTATCGAAAGTTCAACATCAGAGTGGAAAGTGTATTAAATACAGAGATAAAGTATCATGTCACAATCCTGATTCTGACATTGATTAGCTCCATGCTCTTGAAAATACAAATTTAAAAATAATCACTTTTCTGAATATCTCCTGCTTGCCTCTTTGCATATGCTATTAATCCTCAAAATAGTCACATCAGTTAGGAATTAATCTTAACAGAAGGGCTTTGGTTACTGACAAGATGTCCCACTCACATGCACTTTCCCCTTTCCCATCTTAATCCTAAAATGCTCCAGAAACAAGAGGGGGAGGAGATTAATATGTCAAATTTAAGTAACAATTATGGAAACCCCATGGTCAAAAGAAGTCCTTTTGCTTCTTGGTAAGTGTCAGCTCCAAATGGAAAGGGGCCCAGCATCACAGACAGAGAGTGGAGGAAGGTTTCCAGGATCACTGTCTGCCCTGTTGCTAGTGCAGAGCAGGAAAATAGCAAGCTCAGTGGTGGCTGGCAACTTGGCATTAGGGCTGTGCTGGGAACCAGCTGGTTGGGGAATGGAAAGAGGCACAGGCTTTAACTTTCTCTACAACCCATTAAATTCCTCCCTCTTCCTCCCAGCCCTCCATACCCAGAGGATTGTGAGATTACATCTGTGAGTAGCCTCTCTTGAAGAAGAGCAGAGCTAACCTAGATGATGTGCTTCTCACATTTGGTTATGCGTGCTACTTGAGAGAGAGACAGAGAATCCCAAGTGGACTCGATGCCAAGGGCAGAGCCTGACACGGGGCTCGATCTCATGACCCTGAGATCACGACCTGAGCAAAAATCAAGAGTTGGAGGCTTAACTGACTGAGCCACCCAGGCACCCCTATACTGATAGGAAAATTTAGAATATTGTATTGCAAGTTGCAGACGAATATTGAAATACTTGTTGTTTCTTTAAAAATGAGATTGTGTATATACACCTATATATACACATATAATGGTGTAAGACTGGAAGGTGTATTCCAAACTGCTAACATTCAAGGCCTCAGGAAAGAAGGTATGATAAGCTTGTGTATATTCCTTTAGAAACTTCTGTATTTGTTGTCTTGGTTGAACTGAGTATATATTACTACAGAACTGAAAAAAAAAGCATAAAAAATTAAAATTCCCTTTTACTTCGTGCAATAGCTTTATTGATGTATAATTCACATATAGTGCAATATAATTCATCCATTTTACATGTACAATTCAATGAGTTTTAGTATATTCAGAGTTGTGCAACCACCACCACAATCAATTTTAGAATATTTTTATCACCCCCAAAAGAAACTCTGTGCACTTTGGTCATCATCTACCTATCTCCTCATTCCTCCCAGTCCTAGGCAACCACTAATCTACTTTCTGTCTTTGTAGATTTGCCTATTCTGGACATTTCACATAAAAGGAATCATATAATACGTCGCCCTTTGTGACTACCTTCTTTCACTTAGCATTACATTTTCAATGTTCATTCATGTTGCAGCTTACAGTGATATTTCATTCCTTTTCATGGCCAAATCATATTCCATCCTGTAGATATATCACTATGCCTTTTTTTTTTTTTTTTAGATTTTATTTATTTATTTGACAGAGAGAGAGCACAGGCAGGGGGAGCAGGAGAGGAAGAAGCAGGCTCCCCGCTGAGCAGGGAGCCCGATGTGGGGCTTGATCCTAGAACCCTGGGATCCCACCCTGAGCCAGAGGCAGATGCTTAACCGACTGAGCCACCCAGGCAGCCCTATCACCATGCTTTTTTTTTTTTTTTTAATTTTACTTTATTATGTTATGTTAATCACCATACATTACATCATTAATTTTTGATGTAGTGTTCCATGATTCATTCTTTGCATATAGCACCCAGTGCTCCATGCAGTACGTGCCCTCTTTAATACCCATTGCCAGGCTAACCCATGCCTCCACCCCCCTCCCCTCTAGAACCCTCAGTTTGTTTCTTAGAGTCCATAGCCTCTCATGGTTCGTCTCCCCCCTCCGATTTCCCCCCCTTCATTTTTCCCTTCCTAATATCTTATTTTTTTTAATATATAATGTATTATTTGTTTCAGAGATACAGGTCTGTGATTCAGTAGTCTTACACAATTCACAGTGCTCACCCTAGCACATACCCTCCCCAATGTCTATCACTCAGCCACCCCATCCCTCCCACCCCCCACCACTCCAGCAACCCTCAGTTTGTTTCCTGAGATTAAGAATTCCTCATATCAGTGAGATCATATGATACTTGTCTTTCTCTGATTGACTTATTTCACTTAGTATAATACCCTCTAGTTCCATCCACATCCTTGCAAATGGCAAGATTTTTTGATGGCTGCATAATATTCCATTGTGTATATATATATATATATATATATATATATATATATATATATACCACATCTTCTTTATCCATTCATCTGTGGATGGACATCTTGGCTCTTTCCATAGTTGGCTATTGTGGACATTGCTGCTATAAACATTGGGGTGCACGTACCCCTTCGGATCACTACGTTTGTATCTTTGGGGTAAATACCCAGTAGTGAAATTGCTGGGTCATACGGTAGCTCTATTTTCAACTTTTTGAGGAACCTCCATATTGTTTTCCAGAGTGGCTGCACCAGCTTGCATTCCCACCAACAGTGTAGGAGGGTTCCCCTTTCTCCACATCCTCGCCAACATCTGTCATTTCCTGACTTGTTAATTTTAGCCATTCTGACTGGTGTGAGGTGGTATCTCACTGAGGTTTTGATTTGGATTTTAATACATTAATCAGTTGAGGGACATTGGATTGTTTCCAGGTTTTGGCTGTGATGAATAATGCTGCTATGAGCATTTGCATGCAAGTGTTTGTGTGGACTTATGTTTTTATTTCTCTTGGGTAGATCCTACAAGTGCAGTTGCTGAGTCATACAGTAACTCTTTACTTAACCATTTGAGGAAATGCTAGACTGTTTTCCAGTGGCTACAGAATTTTACACGCCTACCTGCAATGTATGAAAACTCAAATTTCTCTACAGCCTCTCCAATACTTGTTATTATTGTATTTTTTATTAGAACTATCCTAGTGGGTAAAATGGTATGTCATTGCGGTTTTGATTTGCATCACTAATGTCTGATACCCGATAACTAATACCTGATAACTAATGATCCCATTTCAATTTTAATCAAATTTGGGCATAGTATTCAGTATTATGAAAAATTCATATCAATTTTTGAGATTAATTTTTTTTTATATTTGAGATATGATGTTCTGGGTGATCATCCATATCCCCTACTGGTATGCATTTATTGTTTACCACTGGAAATACTGCAGTGGAAAAGTGTGAGCCACGTTAAGTATATGAATCCAATGGCAGTGTGTTACATATCCTAAGGTTCCACCAAGATATTTATTTCCTACTCCAACGTATTTGTTTTCCTGTTTGTGTTAAAGAAATACACTGTTCAGATCCTTTCTTTGAACTGGAATGCGCTTACCCACATTTCCGTATCTGTATTTCATGGATATCCTTGAAGCAGGCTGGGAAGACCAGAGCAAATGCTAACATTTTCTAGGCTCTGACCTGCCTTTTCCCCCCAGAATTCTGATAAGAATTTACCTCTGCTTCTCTAAATGGCACATAATCACTTCTTATCTTAAATTACAGTTTGTTTTTTTTTTCTCTCTTGTGTTTCTGATTATCCTTAATTTCCCACCAGAGAGTTTGGCTTTTGAAGCTTGAAGGCAGGTAGGTCTCACATTTTCGTGTGCTTGTTTTCATTTTTGTGTGCCTCACAGCACCTAGCTAGGAACTCTAGGTGGACAGACGACTGAAATGTAAGGTGTTCTATCTTCAATTTTCTGATAAATGTCATTTATGGCAATGGATAATCTTAATATATACATTAAAATACTTGACGATGTGGTGAAATTTTCCTCAAAATCACCTGTGCAAGGTATTCAGACTTTTATACCAACACTGATGTTTTTATTCATTAGAAACTTAAAATTTATGTATATAGCTTTAATAAATACCAGCACTGAGACAAGTGTAAGAGGATGTTTTTATCTACCACTGGAACCGGCAAGAAGGAGATAGGAACATATTTGTGTGGTATATCCAGGATATCCTTACTATTTGTGTTATTCCTATAAGGAAAAGGCCATGGCGTCATCTGGTGTTACTTCTCTTTGCTCCTTCAATGGCAACCAGGTTCATCCATCATGCTGAAAGCTGCTTTGCACATTCCATGCGTGATCTCCTAGACCTGAAGAAGGCAGCTTTGTGTTTCTTCCTTTCTAGACAAACATTACGTTTCTTGTATTGTCCATTTTCCCTTTCTCTCTGCCTTTAGTGTTTCCTGACGCAAGCTCACACAGCTTTCCATGTCTCAGGTGGCACAGTCTGGATGCGTTCATCAGGATTAACCGAGGCATTACTGAGGTTGACATTTTCCTCATATTTAAGAGTAAGTCCAAACATGTCCTTTGTTGAGGATTCCATGTCCACACTACAGACTCAGAACATATTTTTGATAGTCACACTCTTCTAGGATACTTTATGCTTCCCTTGACGTGTCCTTTTATTGTCTTAAATGATTTATTCATTAGCTTCAGTTTTGTAGTTTCTCAGTGGAAAATACACTTTGGACTCCTGGCCTTAAGGAAAACAACAGTGTCCTGGCCACTGAAATGGAAACTGCTGTGTCTCAGAGAAAATTTCTCCAGCATACGTAATCTCACTCGGATTTATTCCAACATTGATACAAGTGTTCTGTCATTTTTGTTTGGAGTCATCCTAACCAAAATTTGGATCTAACTTTAATAATTAATTGCACTTTGGATACTGAATCCTGCAATTCAGGAAAGTAATTCTATCTCTTCAGTCAAAATTCTGTTCAGGTCTTTCAACACCATTATCAGATTTATCTGCTTTCCCATTTTCCCTGTTGTTGGCCCTTTTCCTACTGAAAACTTAATTTTCCTGTCTCACTCTTTTTGGGGGTAATTTACAACTTCTATTAATTTTCCTGAGACTAATTCATCTTGGGGCTTCTGGGCTTTTTGTCTGCCAGATCTCGTTTTGCATGTTCTTTTGCAGTCTTCATGAATTTACCTAAATGTGAGCCCTTCTATCATCCTTCTTTCTATCATAAACATCAAATGAGAGTAGACACGTTCATCTGCTCTTACATTAAAGCCAGGGAATTTTGCTGTAACTTGTTTAGCACTTTCAAAATAATTTTTCATTCTGTGTCACACCTCAAAACTTTCATGAGCTCCTTGCACTGGTAAATGGAAACTATGTATTTTTTCTGATTCCTCTTTTATCACTTTCTTAGTTATAATCACTGGTGCTTGAAAGTAGTATTTCTCCTGGGTTAATAAACAGTGTCACAAGTACATGCAGTGGCAATAGGGGGGTTTACTTTACTTCATCTTCTACTCCTAAAGGGTATTTTGCACCCATTTTACAATAGTCTTTGAGGGATCCTTTTGCTTTTTGATTCTTTTGGTTGTTTTTTGACTTTTCCAAATACACATCACTGAGCCTGACAGGTTAGCATTTATTGTTTTCATTTTACTTGGCCAACTCCTGTTAAGCATCAACCCTCAGGATAAGCCCTTAAGAGAAAGTGAAAATATCTGTCCCTCCTGACTTTGCCGCAAGAGAGTGTTTACTTCCTGGTGGCCCCCTTCTTAGAGTTGCCAGATCCAGCAAACAAGCACAAAGCATGTCCAGTTAGATTTGAATTTCAGATAAATGACAACTTTTTAGTATAGTATGGTCATCTGAAATTCAAATCTAACTGGGAATCCAATATTTAATCTGGCAAACCTGCACCTTCACCTTTTTTTCTGACTTGAATTCCAACATGTGGGCATCATAATAATGTCCTTGGGTTATGATTGGTCTGATCTGTGCAATTTCTGCTCAGATAATCTAAAGGTGATTTGGCATTGAGACTCTGATTGTGTATCAGTTTCCTAGGGCTGTCATAACAAAGAAACACAAACTGAGTGGCTTAGCACAACAGAAATGTATCGTCTCTAGTTTCGGAAGCTGGAAGTCCAAGATCAATGTGTGTGCAGGGCTGTCCTTCCTTTAATGATGTTAGAGAAGGATCTGTTCCAGGACTCTCTTCCAGCTTCTGGTAGTTTCTTGGCTTGTGGTAACATAACTCCAATTTTCACCTGCAGTTCTCCCTGTGTGCATGTCTATCTTTCTGCATGACATTCTATTTTTTTTTGACATTCTGTTTTTATAAGGATACCAGTTATGTTGGACCAGGAGTCCACCCTCCTCCAATATGACCTCATCCTAACTAATTACATCAGTAATGGTCCTATTTCCAAAAAAGATGTCATTCTGAGGTACTGGGGTTAGGACTTCAACATATATTTTGGAGGAACATAATTCAACCCATAAAAGATTAGGGGAGACTTTTTAAAGCTCAATTTCAATATTATCTATGATGAAATAAGACAGCAGGGACCGAAACATGTTCATGTAAGTTATAGATTTAAGCAAATAGGAACATTCTTGTATAGAATAAAAATATGTTCTTAAAACTTGGCTCATCTTAATTAGTCAGCAGTAGAATGTTGCAGCTATACAAAAATTATGGAGTAGAGAAGTTTCCATGATAGGAGAAATATTCATATTATGTTAAATAAATAACTGTTACATGATTATACTAATTTATTCAATTAAAATATTTTCTGTCTTTTCAGCTATGTGTTGAGGGTTCAGACACCCAGTCTGCACACATGAGCTTACAGTCCATAGGGAAGAAATAGATAAGTATTTAAATTATTAATTTGTCATATCTGTAACTATAATTGATATGGTAAAGAAAAATAGGGTGTTATAAAAATGTATGTACTTGGGAGGAATAGAGGTCAAAGTATCTCTGACATTTTTATACAAAAATAAAGACTAGAGCTGTTTCCATTTTGGAAAAATACATGAAAGCATGTATTTATTTATGTGATAAATAAATAGTATATATAAAAGATATGGGTTCTTGCTTCACAAGCTTTGGGTATGGTGTATTTATTTTAAGAATTCCCAATTAATTGCTTAAGCTTCTTTTGCTTTCCATGGCTTCTCATGGAACTAAGCATAAAATCTAAGCTTCTTTGCTATGGCTTTTAAGTTCTTGTCTCCATCTTCAACCTAATCTCCTGTCATAGTCCTTCCACTCTCTAATAGCTTGCTCATCTCCAGCCACACTGGTTTTATTTCTATTCCTTGTTCTGGTATCAGGGCCTTTGCACTTACTATTTCTTCTATGTAGAAAGGTATTCATCCAGATCTTGGATAGGGAGACCCTTTGCTCATCATCTAAGTGGGCATTCCTGACAGCTAAGATAGCTTTCTATGTTAGACTCACTCCTACCCTATTCCATTTTTATTGGTTATGCGGCAATTTCAGTTTCTAAAATCATCTCTGGTTTTTGTTTTGTTTTGTTTTGCTGAAAACTTAAGTTTTTATTTTTTATTTATTTATTTTTTAGAAGACTTTATTTAAAGACTGTTGAATCTCAGATCTGTACGTCTGAAACAAATAATGCAATATATGTTAAGCGCTGTGAATTGTGCAAGACTGTTGAATCTCAGATCTGTACCTCAGAAGACTTTATTTATTTATTTGAAAGAGAGAGAATGAGAGAGAGAGAGAGAGAGCACATGAGGGGGCAGGGTCAGAGGGAGAAGCAGACTCCCTGCTGAGCAGGGACCCCGATGTGGGACTTGATCCCAGGACTCCAGGATCATGATCTGAGCTGAAGGCAGTCACTTAACCAATTGAGCCACCCAGGCACCCCTGAAAACTTAAGTTTTTAATTTGCAGCTATTTGTTTTACTATTAAGTAGTAACAACTGAGTAGTTTGGAGCAAGCTACATTAAATTCTTTAATATTCAGATTTAACAGTTTTAGATTGGGTATAATTATCCCAGTCAACTGTTGGCAAAAGAATTCAATAGGGATTTTTGTGTTACTGGGTTTTTCTTTCTTTTCTTTTCTTTTCTTTTCTTTCTTTCTTTCTTTCTTTCTTTCTTTCTTTCTTTCTTTCTTTCTTTCTTTCTTTTCATTTTAATTTCAGTATAGTTAACATACAATGTGTTATATTAGTTTCAGGTGTACAATATAGTGGTTCAACATATATCACCCAGTGCTTATGACAAGAAGTGTACTCCTTAATCCCCATCACCCATTTTACTCATGAGTCCACCTACCTTTCCTCTGTTACCATAACTTTGTTCTCTATAGTTAAGAGTTTGTTTCTTGTTTTATCTCTCTCTCTCTCTCTCTTTTTCTTTGTTCATTTGTTTTGTTTCTTAAATTCCAAATATGAGTGAAATCATATGGTATTTGTCTTTCTATGACCAACTTATTTCACTTAGCATTATACTCTCTAGCTCCATCTATGTTGTTGCAAATGGCAAGATTTCATTGTTTTTTTATGGCTGAATAATATTCCATTGTATGTGTGTGTGTGTGTGTGTGTGTGTGTGTATATATATATATATATATATATATATATATATATATATATGTATATACTACTTCTTCTTTGTCCATTCATCATTTGATGGACACTTAAGCTGCTTCCATAATTTGGCTATTGTAGATAATGCTGCAGTAAATGTAGGTGTGCATGTATCCCTCTGAATTTGTGTTTTTATATTTTTTTGGTAAATACCCAATAGTACAATTACTGGGTCATAGGGTAGTTCTGTTTTTAACTTTTTGAGGAACCGCCATACTATTTTCCAGAGTGGTTGCACCAGTTTGCATTCCCACCAACTGTGCGTGAGGGTTCCTTTTTTTCTACATCCTACCAACACCTGTTTTTTCTTGTGTTTTTGATTTTGGCCATTCTGACAAGTGAAATCATCTTGTTTTAAAAATAGGTATATTTACTTTCTGTATCTCCCCAACATAATGGGCTCCATGACATCTAGCATTGGGAAGTGTATTTAAATGGGGACACATTTTCCAAAGTTTCACCTAGTCAACGCATTTAAGGTATTAATATTTAGGACTTTGATGAAAAGGTGTAAGAGGAAACAGTGTGAAAATGACAGCAGAAATAGGTCAGGAAGATAAAAGACCTGTCTTTCACCCATAATGACCCAGGCCCTGCCAGGCTCATGCCCTCTCAGGTTAGACCTGGCCATGTTCTGTCTCAGTTTTGTTGAATGAAGGAGGGAAGGAAGGAAGGAAGGAAGGAAGGAAGGAAGGAAGGAAGGAAGGAAGGAAGGGAGGGAGGGAGGGAGGGAGGGAGGGAGGGAGGGAAGGAAAAAAGGAGGAAGGGAAAGAGAGAAATGTTTATATTCTCTAGGGGGAGTTAGTTCAGTATTTCTTCCTGAAATCATCCTACTCCATTCCTAATCATTCTGGAACCCTATGTTTGAGTGAGCTAGTCCTGCTTCTAATACTGTGAAAATCTATAGAGAGAATAACATCCTTCTATACTGAATAAGTCATTGTTCTGCTGTAAGAACTAATCCTAAAAATAATGTTTCTGCTTGGGATTTTAGGCAGCATTTTTTCCCAGTCATTTCTTTGTCCTAACTCACAAACTCTTTGCTCAGGAGACTTTTTGTCAATCAAACAAAGACAAGAGAAATTTTACTGGGGGTAGAACAGGGGTTTGTGAACATACTGTGTTTACAGTCTGACAAATACCCTGTGCACACATCAATAGAATCTGTTTGATTTCCTTCCCTTTTCCTTACTCACTGAAACCTAAATATTTAATGTGTGAGATTCAGTTCAGATAAAAGTGGCTCAGTGCCAGTTTCAGGTTAGTACTTTGCCTGAGGACATGAACAATTACAAACTATGGAGAGTTATGTATATCCAATGCTGTCAGTATCAGCTGTAATAATCAATGGACTTTTTGTTTTATTCTCATGCTTAAACCAGCATCTGCTCTATCCTCATAATAAAAATGAATGGGTCTTTCAAACTGTATTGTATTATCTATTCAGCTTTGTGTTTGAAGATCAATATTGTTGCACACTTGATTGCATTTCTTCGTTACCAATCAGTTTTCCCCGTAGGCTTTTTTTTTAATTTGCCGAAATTAACTGCAATCAGGGCTTCTTATTCTTGTCTATAAAGCCCACATTTAAATTAAAAATGAGTTCTCCAAAAATAGTTTACTGCTTCTGGCTATGTTCTACTGACTATCAAAACATAAACACACACACACATAGACACACACACACACACACACACACACACACACACAACCAAGCAAATAAACAAACAATACAAAATGAGAAAAGTGGATCACAGTATATTTTATAGACACACATTTCATACATTTATGGTATTTTACACTAGAATTTGTGAAATATGTGAAATGAAGATTTACATGGACCTAATGTAATTGCATTCTGATATTGTTGCATGAGGGATCTCTATAGTATTTGTTGGCATTAACTTGTCACATTTTTATATAATTTTTAAAAAAAGGTAAAAGGAGGGAAATATTTAAGATCCATAGTTTTTCAATTTTGGTCCATACCTTATTTAGATAGATGAAATAACTTTATTCCTATTTAAGTTCAACAGTAGGAATTTTTTCAAAAAACTCTATTTTAGAAGATTTCAATTTCCAAATTAAAATATGCCTTATACCTTTGTAGCAGAGACCATTTCCTCAGCTGCTAATTAAGTTTTTCAGTCTGATCAGTGTCTAACCAATGATGTTCTAAATATATTTAAACAGTTACATTGGAAACATTTAGCCTTTTCAACATTTCAGTTATCTGAAAGTATTATTTGACAATATGCCTTGCCGGTGATTACCCATTATTCATTTCTGAACACTAACACAAAACTAGAACATATTTCTTTTTTTACTTAAATTTGATTCTAGGAGAAAATGTGTAAATTTTCTCTACATTTTAGTGTACATATTAACATTTGTTTATGAATTAGAGACAAGAAATGTCAGCTTTAAATGACAATCTTTTATAAGTGAAGCCAGGTTAGAAAAGAAAATCACATGTAAGCTTAACTAGGTGATTCACTATCATAAACAATATAATAAGAACAAATTATATCTATTACTATCTTGTGCCTTTTTCTTCCCTTTTCTTTTCAATCTTAGTCATAAGAATAAATTACAGTTGTTCCAGTTTAGTAATCCTTTTAAAAGGATTTGTCAAAAGCGTGATGTCAACCGTTTTTTAGGAAAGGTCCTTAAGAAAATCAGTTAGAAATACCAATGAGGCTGATATTCATAAAATCAGGTGACATGCAACTCATCTAGAATTTATTTTAGAAATGCCGTTTTACTGTTGACACTTATTTAGTTAACATTGTAGAGTACCTCCAGGGGTGATGGCCACTTTCCAGCTAGGTCACATATATCTTACCCTCATCAAGAGATGCTGTCCCTAGTCCCATTTTGCCATCATTTTGATGATTTTTATTTCTATACATGTAGTTAACATAACCATGCCAAGATGCCAGGATCCTACATACACCAATAATTACTGCTAATGTTTATTGAGCACTTACGATGAGACAGGTGCTGTATAATTTCATTTACTTTCATTAACCAGTCTATGTGATAGGAATTCCCATGTTGCATTTGATGACCGCAGAGAAGTTCAATTTACTTTGCCCCAGGTCATATACGGAGAGAAAGATGTTGAAAATTGAAATCAGACAGTCTGACTATAAAGTCAGTGGGCTCAAGCACTAACTTGGCTATCCCTGCTTTAAGTAGTGACTAAATGAAATATGCTTATATGATTTCCTTAGCCTAATATCACTGTGTCATGCTCATGGTAGTTGTTAACCTAAGTATTTGCTGAAGGTATAGTGAGGGTGGAAAAAGTTAAAATTTTATAGTGGGGGAGAAAGCCACCTAATTGGCTTTGCATCCAAGTTTGAATCTATCACTTTCTTGTCAACTGTATAACATCGGAAATGTGAACTAACCAGTTGGAGCTTTGGTTTATTCATATATACATTAGCATATAAATACTAATAGTTAGATTTATTTATTCCCACATCTGTACCTTCCATTTTCAAACACTTACAATTATTTATTTTTACATCTTTCTTTCCTACAAGATGATAAGCTTTGGGGCTCCTGGGTCGCTCAATTGGTTAAGCATCCGACTCTTGATTTTGGCTCAGGTCGTGATATCACGGTTGTGAGATTGAGCCCCGCCTTGGGCTCTACACTGGACATGGAGCCTGCTTAAGATTCTCTCGCTCCCTCTGCCCCTCCCCCAATTCTAAAAAAAAAGAAAAAATATATATATAATAAGCTCCTGCAGGAAAGAGACTCTTACTTAGCCATATAATTGAGAATCTAAGCAGTGTTCGACATGTGGTAGGCACTCTGTATAAATACTAATTGAGTTAAGAGTTTAATTAATTTTGTTTACCTAAATTCAGCTGTTTTTAATTTGCATCTGTCTTGTCCCAGTGATTGCTCTAAAGGTGTTTTCCTTTTCACTGACTTGTGAGGCAAAGCTACAGTAAATTGGGTAAAAAATTCATATTTGGTATACCTGGCACAACATTGTCTGTGCTATTAAAATTCTTATGTTCTTAGTCTGTAGATCAGTAGGGCATAGCCCATTACCCAAGATAAATCTTTTATGCAAAAAAATGTGAAAGAAGAGCAGGAAATTTTATGAAAGCTTTCAGTAATCATCTTTCTTGTCACCTCACTTTTCACCCCATTGTAACCAAGGGATGTCTATCTCTGTGCCTTTACATTTTGTGCATCCAACATTATCAATATGTAATGGCTGATATAAAAAAGATAGCAAGAGGTAAGAGAACAAGCGTTGGACAGCTGGAGTTCCATAAAAAGCTGACTGTTGTTGCTAAGCAGAAAACCCAGTAGGCAAGTCATTCATTCAACTCTAATGCCAGACATCGTGACCTATTTCATGTTGTAGTTTTAAGGCTATCTTTCAGCCAGGAACAGGTACATCAATGAAGACATGCCACATTAAAAAATGATGACCACTGTTGGTTGCCCTTCTCCTTTAGCTGGAAATTCTGAGTTTACTTAGAACAACATCATCATTATTAGAAACTCCAAACAGTTTGGAGTTTCTGGTAAGAAGAAGAGGAGAAAGAGAAGGAAAAGAAGGAAGGAAGGAAGGAAGGAAGGAAGGAAGGAAGGAAGGAAGGAAGGAAGGAAGGGTCTTTTCTTATAGTCTCATTTTATGACAAAGTAAATAAATTTAATATATGTCTATATAGTGGTGGATTTGGGCTCTTAAAAACACTTGAGTGCCCCCTGACTTCTTTATCCTCCCCATCCTATCAATGGCTACTTCAGCCTCTTGTCTCTTTTCTCTGGAAAACTCTCACAACTTCTGGCTTGTATCTTTGCCTCCAGTATTTCTTCCCTCCAATCCATGTTCTTCATTGATGCCAAAATTATTTTTCTTTTTTTTTTTTTTTTTTAAAGATTTTATTTATTTTCTTGACAGAGAGAGACATAGCGAGAGCAGGAACACAAGCAGGGGGAGTGGTAGAGGGAGAAGCAGGCTTCCCGCAGAGCAGGGAGCCCGATGTGGGACTCGATCCCAGGACCCTGGGATCATGACCTGAGCCGAAGGCAGACGCTTAACGACTGAGCCACCCAGGCGCCCCCAAAATTATTTTTCTAAAAACCTATCTCTGTAAAGCTCTGTGCGACTGTGGGTTGTTATTGCTCTGATTTCACCCTACCCTTCGCTCACTTTATTCTGGCCGTATAGACTCCTTGAGCACACCGTGCAAATTCCCACCTCAGAGATGGAATACTCACTATTCCCTCTCCCGAGACACCTCTGCCCCCAGATAAACACCTGACTTGCCATCTCAGTTTTTTTAGGGATTAATGCAAAGTTACTTCATGGGAGAGGACATCTCTGACTATGCTATACACATGAGGCTGCAAACGATGGCCCATAGGCCATACTTGTCCACTGCTTATTTTTAAATGGCCTGTGTCGAAGAATGGTGTCTGTATTTTTAATTGGTTGGAGAAGAATCAAAAGCAGAATAATAGCTTGTGACACATAAAAATTACATGAAAGTCAAATTTCGGAGTCTGTAAATAAAATTTTATCAGAAACAAGTCGCACTCATTCATTTACTCACGGCGACTGCTACTTTTGCCCTAAGCGGCAGGGTGGAGTAGTTTGTGGCACAGAGCGTATGGCCCACAAGGCCTAAAATACTATCTGGGCTTTACAGAAAAAGCTCGTCGCTCTCTGCTACATATCATACCATATCTCCCATACCAACCCATCCTCTCTAATTCCTTTTTCCTACTTTGCTTTCCTTCGTATTTCTTATTACCATGCTATGAAGTAAATGTTTTTATTCAAATACAGTATACAGAAAAATGAAGATTATATGGATTGCTAGATCTGCTCCCCAGACCAAGAAATAGAATGGTACAGCACCCGGAAGACTTGCAGAAATCCTCCACTATTTATCTTCCCCCAATGAAACTGTTCTGACTTATATCATTAGAGATGAATTTTGCTTTTATATGATCTTTATATATATGAGATCACACCATATATAATTTTTGTGTCTGGTATCTTTCACTTAACATTATGTTTATGAGATTTAGCTGTGTAGTTACTTTTGCATAACAGTAGTTAATTCAGTTTAATTACTTACATCATTCCATGGTATCAATAAAATACAAAATTATGAAAAATCCATTTTACTATTGATGGGCATTTTTATTGCATCCAGTTTTGGACTATTACACATAGAACTACTATGAACATTCTTTGCATGTCTTTTAGTACACATATGTATGCACTTCTGCTGAATGTATACCTAGAGGTGGAAGTGGTAAATCACAGGGTATGCAGATGAGCTTCCATAGATATTACCAACCAGTTTTCCAAAGTGGTTGTACCAATCTCCACTCTTATTAGAAATGTACAAACGTTCCATTTGTTCCTCATGTTCGTCAACACTTAATATTTTCTCTTTTTTATTTTTTATTTATTTATTTTTTAAAGATTTATTTATTTATTTGACAGAGAGAGACACAGCGAGAGAGGGAACACAAGCAGGGGGAGTGGGAGAGGGAGAAGCAGGCTTCCTGCCGAGCCGGGAGCCCGATGTGAGGCTTGATCCCAGGACCCTGGGATCATGACCTGAGCCGAAGGCAGACACTTAACGACTGAGCCACCCAGGCGCCCGATATTTTCTCTTTTTTAAGCTTTAGTCATTCTGTCTGATTCTTTTCATTAGAATGTGAACTTTGTCAGAGAAAAGATTTTCTCTCTTTAATTACCATATCCACAAGTGCTTAAAGTGGCAAGTATTCAACTAGTATTGAATGAATGAATGCTTGAGTGGTAAGGCTGTAGGAAAAAGGACAAACTTTACTTCATAGTTTAAGGTCCTTCATCTGCTGGTGCTAACTTACTCTACTCTGAATTGCTGTAACATTTACCTATATCTTTGCAATGACATGTCAATTTATTATCATTTTCAATGTACATTTCTTATTCTACCTGTTAGAATTAGGGTTTCTCAACGTCAAAAATATTGACATTTTGGGCTAGATAGTTTTGGGTAGTGAAAGGCTGTCCTGTGCATTGTAAAATGTTTAGCAACGTCCCTGGCCTCTACTCACTAGATGCCAGTAGCACTGCCTCCAAAACCCCACCCTACCCCCTGGAGTAGTGACAACCAAAAATATCTGCAGACATTGTGAACTGTCCCCTGGGAAGCAAATTTGTTCACAATTGAGACCCAGTGTGCTGGATGTTGAGCTACAGAAGAATAATTGTTGTATTGGGGCCCCTGCGTGGCTCAGTCAGTTAAGCGTCCAACTCTTGGTTTCGGCTCAGGTCATGATCTCATGGTCGTGAGATCAAGCCCCACATTAGGCTCCATGCTCAGTGCAGAGTCTGCTTGAGATTCTCTCTCTCTCCCTCCCCCTTTGCTCCTCCTCCACATGCGTGCTCTCTCTCTCTCTCTCTCTCAAATAAATAAATCTTTAAAAATAAAGAATAATTGTTGTATCAACTTTCCTTTCTCTCAAGTTTGACACAGAGTTTTACCCATAGTAAATGCTTCAACTAGTAGAGCTTTGTTTAATTTTCTCCTTGTTGAATATCATTACCACCTGGAAGGTTTAAAGAAATACATGATCCCAGAACCCATCCATACCCTGCTAAATCATACCCTGGGGGATAGGGTCAAGGAGTCTATAAGTGTAAATAGCTTCCAGGTCATTCCAATGAGCAGCTTAGTCTGAAAAATGACTACTTCACGTGTGTCATATTTATCAGTTGATAAATAATTCTAACTGAATGTCAAGATTGTGCTGTATATCTATACATAGATACAAAGTTTTCCCTCTTTATTTTTTTATTTTTTCATTTTTTTAAAGATTCCATTTATTTATTTGAGAGAGTGAGCTAGAGAGAGAGAGAGAGAGTGCGTGCACAAGTGGGGGGAGAGGCAGAGGGAGAGGGAGAAGCAGACTTCCTGCTGAGCAGGGGTTCTGATGCAGAGCTTGATTCCAGGACCCTGAGATCATGACCTGAGCCGAAGGCAGACGCTTCACCAACTGAGCCACCCAGGCGCCCCAAGTTTTCCCCCTTTAATAAATGCGAATATATGTTTCATCTATTCATTATCTGGAAAACATACTCAATTCATGAATATAGTGTTGATCTAGGCAATCTATAGTACTTACATTAAGAGTTGTTTTAATAAGGTCATTACTTTGTTTTGAAACATATCTGACATTGCAACTATTTTTTATGCTTCCAGCTCTCTGTGAGAAATGCAGTGAGAAGAATTTTGTTAATTATACACCATCTTTACACTGTTATATTCAGTGTAAAAATCATAACAGTAAAAATCGTAATAGTAATCAGAGCAGATGGCAATGAAAAAGAAATAGTGACTTCTTTGGAAATAAAAGAAGGAACCAATTTATATGTGCCTCTCCCTCTTGACTTTGAATTGTAAAAACCAACAATATAAAGCACAAAAGAGATTGTATTTTGCAACTACATTTTTTTCAAATGATAGATACATTGGACTGGTAAAATTACATTTTTATGCAATGGCAAGACAATTTTTACATTTAACTTTTAGTTTTTATTCATTTTGGTATAGTTTATTGTCAGTATATTTTCTGTATATTTTCTTAGATTTACCAAGTAAAAAGAAATATATTTTTACTTACTGTCAAAAACTACAATATTGATAGTGAAATGTAAATTTTCTTTCATAAAAATTCTGGGGCATCTGAAAGCAGTTACCTGAAAGGTGAAAGAAAATTGCTGCTCACTTTCCATTTCTCTCACTCCCAAATTTTCTTTGTTTTGTTCCTCTCTTTAGGGGTCATTGCCACACACCCACAAAACTACCTAGAATAATTATTAAATTAGGGGTTTCCTTCATTGTGCACATTTAATTTACTGCCAACTTGAATTGAATTTTAAGCCTATTATTGAAGTATTTCTATTTTTAGAAGATCATCTGTGCTACATGCTGCTAGCTGCCTACCCAACACACATGCTCTCCTCTTTCTTACAACTAGAACTTGATGTTTTTTCAGAGTGGAAATGAGTCCAATTAAAGTAAACAAACCAAAAATCCTACATATCCTTTGCCAGCTCTAAGTGGCCATGTGACACAGTTTTGACCGATAAAATATAAGCAAAAGTCACTGAGTAGGGTTTCTTTGAGAGCAATTTAAAGAGATAATTTCAACTGGCAGGTGCTTTTCCTCCTTTGCCCTTCCTCTTCTTCCTGGCTACAGCTTGAAATTAACAGCCATCTTTCTTTCTTTCCTTTTTTAAAATTTTTTTCTTTTTTTTATTATTAATATACAATGTATTATTTGTTTCAGGGGTACAGGTCTGTGATTCATCAGTCTTACACAATACACAGCACTCACCACAACACATACCCTTCCTAGTGTCCATCACCCATCCACCCCATCCCTTCCACCCCCCTCCCCTCCAGCAACCCTCAGTTTGTTTCCTGAGATTGAGTCTCTTATGGTTTGTCTCCCTCTCTGGTTTCATCTTGTTTCATTTTTTCCTCTCTTCCCCTATGATCCTCTGCCTTGTTTCTCAAATTCCTCATATCAGTGAGATCATATGATAATTGTCTTTCTCTGATTGACTTATTTCGCTCAGCATAATACCCTCTAGTTCCATCCACGTCATTGCAAATGGCAAGATTTCATTTTTTGATGGCTGCATAATATTCCATTGTGAGTGTGTGTGTGTGTGTGTGTGTGTGTGTGTGTGTATACACACACAGCACAACTTCTTGATCCATTCATCTGTCTATGGACATCTGGGCTCTTTCCACAGTTTGGCTATTGTGGACATTGCTGCTGTAAACATTGGGGTGCAGGTGCCCCTTTGGATCCCTCCATTTGTATCTTTGGGGCATAACAGCCATCTTTCAACAATGAGGTAAAAAAAAATCTCGATAATTCTAACTCAACAGGAAGAGACAAGAATGTGGGTTCCTGAAGGCATCGTGATGCACTTGAACTGGCCTGCCTAGTTTTATGAGAAAATAAAACGATTACTTAAGCCACTTTAAATTGTACTTTGTTATGTTCTGCTGAGCCAATTCCTGGTTGCTAAACCATTCTTTTACCATGAGCTTATGACAGGCCTTGGTCTTGCCTCTCCTGGTCTTTTTGGTAAACCTCCTTTCTCCTTATTCTTGAACTTCAAGCCATTTTTTATATTCATTCCATCCTTAGCAGCACCATTGCTGGAGTCGTCAGTTCCATGACTGTCTTGCCTACGTCATCTCTACAGGTTTCCAGTTTCACCTTCCACTATGTTCTCCATCCTCTGTTTCAGAAAGCTGGTTATATTTCAGAGTGGTTCTATTATTTGCTCCTGCTTAATCCTACAAAAATATGGTGACTTAGCTATATGCTTAGATTTAAGAGTGGAGCCCTAAAGGATTAATTGGAAATTCTAGGCACAAGCTTCACCCCAACTTGGGCTTCACTTTAGTTTAAAAGAAGCTAGGCTATTTCTTTGGAAATCCCCTAAGATCATTATTTTTATGTCCTTTTTCTTGGTTTTCTCAAATTCCCCACAAATACCCTCCTCCTTCACCTGAGGAGCCACAGGGGAGAGGCTGAGTAGTCTCAATATTGCATTTTGTAGACTTTTACTTCTCTGTTTTCTGATATGCTCTTCACCTCTTCTTCTTGGTGTCTCCCATTGTGGACATCCTGTTTCCCCCGTTCCACAGAATAAACTCCATTCTTCTCCCAGGGTGGAGAAGAGATAGTCGCCCTGCTGACAGGATGGCTTGGGAGTGAGGATTGTAGGGAGGGAGTGTCTGCCTGCTTCTTAAGCAACCTTTTATTTTCTCACCCTCAGTCTCTTGTATAAATCACATTGCTTCTTTGCTGTCTCCGTTGTTGACCTTGATTTGAACTTTCCTAGGTCTCTTCTTCTGTTATGATTCATTCATTTGCTTTCTACTTCCAATATTTTTTTTTTTTTAAGATTTTATTTATTTATTTGACAGAGACAGCGAGAGCAGGAACACAAGCAGTGGGAGTGGGAGAGGGAGAAGCAGGCTTCCCGCTGAGCAGGGAGCCCGATGTAGGACTCGATCCCAGGACTCTGGGATCATGACCTGAGCCGAAGGCAGCTGCTTAACGACTGAGCCACCCAGGTGCCCTCTACTTCCAATATTTTGTTACTGTCTCCTCTCTTGATATGGGTTTCTTCTGTAAAACAAACAAAACAAAGCAAACCTCTTTATGTTGTTTTTGTGTTCACTTGAGAGGAAGCAGTGGCTAATACATGTTTCCAAACTCTCATCTTTAACCAGGACATTATACTTTTTTTCCAAATGTTTATCAATACTATAACAGAAATATCCATTGTACTAAATGCTGAAGCAATTTTTTAAAAATTCTTTATTTAAATTCAAAGTAGTTAACGTATACTGTATTATTAGTTTCAGGGGTAGGATTTAGTGATTCATCAGTTGCCTATAACACCCAATGCTCATTACATCAAGTGCCCTCTTTAATGCCCATCACCCAGTTACCCCATCCCCCCCACCTCCCCTCCAGCAACCCTCAGTTTCAGTGACTCTTATGGTTTATCTCCCTCTCCGTTTCCATCTTATTTTATTTTCCCTTCTCTTCCCCTATGTTTTGTTTCTTAAATTCCACATGAGTGAAATTATGTGGTACTTGTCTTTCTCTGACTGACTTATTTCACTTAGCATAATACCCTCTAGTTCCATCCATGTCCTTGCAAATGGCAAGATTCCATTCTTTTTGTTGGCTGAGTAATATTCCTGTGTGTGTGTGTGTGTGTGTGTGTGTGTGTGTGTGTGTATACCACATCTTCTTTATCCATTCATCTGTCGATGGACGTCTGGACTCTTTCCATATTTTGTCTATTGTGGGCATTGTTGTTATAAACATTGAGTGCAGGTGCCCCTTTGAATAACTGTATTTGTATCCTTTGGATAAATACATAGTAGTACAGGGCACCTAGGTGGCTCAGTCGGTTAAGTGTCTGCCTTCGGCTCAGGTCATGATCCCAGGGTCCTGGGATCGAGCCCCGCATCGGGCTCCCTGCTCAGCGGGGAGCCTGCTTCTCCCTCTGCCTGCCATTTCCCCCTCCTTGTGCTCTCTGTGTCTCTCTCTCTCTCTGTCAAATAAATAAATAAAATCTTAAAAAAAAAATACATAGTAGTGCAATTGCTGGTTTTTAGGGTAATGCTGAAACATATTTTTTAGAAAATGACGGTTAACAGTGTATTTCTTTCACTTCTATTTTCCCTATACATATATTCAATACCGATTTAAATATATTTAATATTTAAATTTATTATGTAAAGCTTACATATTATATAAATATAAAATATATGAAATAACATATATAAGCATGCCTACTATGTGTATATTAAAGTAAATTATCATCAATTTTGTAGCCTGCTTTTTAAAGATCTCCCATTATATCATGAGGATTGACTCATAAAATACTAATTGGAACATGATTTTTAATGGTTGTTGATATACAATCTTGTAAATGAACACAATTTTTTAAAGTATTTCTTTATTGTCAGACACTAAGGTCATTTTCTGGAATTCAGTTCATTTTCAGTGGGCATCCCGTCTTCTCCACCGGTGGCACACTTACTTTCATCTAACTCCCACAGTGAGGAGTTCTTTGACCTCTATTTATTGATGGAGGAGTTTGGCTAAATCAGCTCTAGAAGATCTTTCAGATACTCAAGAAAATCCTTCCTGAAGAACAGAGCAACGGTTTTTGGAAGCTCACACTGCAGGCTGTTGCTACTGCTGCATCCTGTAGCGGGTGGGGGTGCGGGGGTTGGTGCGCAGTATGGTTAGGGAGAGTGCAATAAAAATTCTTTCTTTTTTTAAACCCACATAGACCACCCGGCATGCATGGATTTTACATTCTCCGCGGGGTAGTGTGGCTAAGATAACTGTTATATAAATACCAGTTTATTTGACATTCCCACGGCATTAAAATGGAGATATCCCTCCAAAACAGCAGTTGGGTTTGAGATGGACAATCTATGCATGTAAACTATTTACATGCATACTGACATTTACCTTGTTTCACTGGTTTAGATTGGATTCTAAATGTACAATAGTGATATCTGATTTTCTGAGACTCATGATTCCTTTGTTCAAAACACATGTCTGGTATGAAAAGGTATATTTCCAATAAGATCACATGCTCCATTTCCGTGGCTGCAAACACCAAATAAACTCCATGGCATGATGGTGAGCCCCTGAGCCTGGTCCCAGGACCAGTTATGCTGCTTAGGCTTTGTTTAAACTGTGGGCCAAAGGTCAAGTCATTTAATCAGAATGAAGTTGTTCATCTTTTCTAAGCTTTACTTTCATTGTGTGAAAAATGAAATATATTTCTCCTCTGTATCATCAGAGGCTTGATAATGAGGCCAAATGAGATCGTTTCAAGTTATCCTTTAAGTATTTAGGGACGTTTGCCGAAGTCCAGCGTCTTGAGAACCCATTATCTCCTCATTTCTCCAGTTTAAATGCCAATTCCTTTGTAACAAACTCCTCCTCTAGGCTTCTATAGCTTTTGCCTCAGGCCCAGACAAAGACAAGGTTATCTGATGATATGTTTGTCTTTTCCTCCAGAGTCTGGCCTGTGAGCTTCCTGAGGACAGGGATTTTGTGTCTTAAAAGTCCCTGCATCCTGCAATGTCCGCAATAGCCAAACTGTGGAAAGAGTCAAGATGTCCATCAACAGATGAATGGATAAAGAAGATGTGGTATATATATACAATGGAATATTACGCAGCCATCAAAAGGAATGAGATCTTGCCATTTGCAACGACGTGGATAGAACTGGAGGGTTTTATGATGAGCGCAATAAGTCAATCAGAGAAAGACATGTATCATATGACCTCACTGATATGAGGAATTCTTAATCTCAGGAAACAAACTGAGGGTTGCTGGAGTGGGGGGTGGGGTGGGAGGGATGGGGGCACTGGGTGATAGACACTGGGGAGGGTATGTGCTCTGGTAAGCGCTGTGAATTGTGCAAGACTGTTGAATCAGATCTGTACCTCTGAAACAAATAATGCAATATATGTTAAGGAAAAAAAAAAGAAGAAGATAGCAGGAGAGGAAGAATGAAGAGGGGCAAATCAGAGGGGGAGACGAACCATGAGAGACGATGGACTCTGAAAAACAAACTGAGGGTTCTAGAGGGGAGGGGGTTGGGAGGATGGGTTAGCCTGGTGATGGGTATTGAGGAGGGCACATTCTGCATGGAGCACTGGGTGTTATGCACAAACAATGAATCATGGAACACTACATCTAAAACTAATGATGTAATGTATGGTGATTAACATAACAATAATAATAATAATTAAAAAAAAAAAGTCCCTGCATCCTGCCCAGTGCCTGATATACCAAAGGTCTCAGTCAGTGGTTGCAGATCGAGTTAAGTGGGGAGCGCTTTGCAGAAGGCTTTATAAATATAAGGTACTTTGTAATGCCTTCTATGCAGGGCTCTGCACTGTACCAAGTCCTTTCACATATATTATTCATTCTCTCTTATTTGATCTTCCCCGCACTCCTGTGAAGGCAGATACTAATATCTTCATTTGTCAGAGAGGACTTAGAGTAAGATAGGTTTTGGGGTATGAAATGAAAGAAGTATTAAATACCCCTTGCAGTTTATGTGAACTTAGGAAAAGGTTACTGAGTGTAGGATAGTGCCTGTCTCCGACTGTCACTTTGACAAACCATGTTCAGAGCTCATTTCTTTAGCACCTTTGAAAGTTTAATAATCATTCCGTATCTACTCATCTTTAAACATCCAAGTGAACTAATCAAGATATGAATTAAATAATTTAGTGCTGTTCTAGAAAAATGAAAGCCCTGTTCTCTCGTTACAATAAAATGTTTTAATGTTTAGTTCTTGTTTATAACTTGCTCTCTTTACACTGGTGGTTTCAGCTTAATTTTGTATCTCTTTTATCTGTAATCTCTTTACCTTTAAATGATCTTTTATCTTTCCTGGAAACAGCTGACAATACTCTTTTTCAGTTCAAGACATTTTCATAATTACATTTTTAGCCTTGAGGGGAAAAATTGTATACCTCATCAAATCCTCTGGCTCTGTAACTGAGTAACTTTAACAGCCCCGAATACCACTTGCTGCTATGATAACTTAATTGTGAATTGGGAAAAATAAAACTGCTTTATGATCTCTGACAATGTTAAGTTCTGTTTGAACTGAAGCATTTTACATAATGTTTTGATGTCATCAGTAAGTCAATAATGTGGACTCTCGCAGTTGTTCAGCTCAAATGAGAGGCCTTGACCGTTCCAGACCAGTTTCATCACTCCGTATCCTTTGGTGCAAAACCATTCCTCGAAGTGCAACAGATTGCTGGGTTTTTTGTTTGTTTTACAATTTTTTGTTTGGAAATTCGAGACTTCTCAGTAATGTATTTTAGCTGGGCTATTTTCTCACACTTGGCATGCCAGCTGGATTTTATGAAGAGGTGTAATTGGCCCTAGTTTAGGGAGACCTGCCAAGTAGCTGCAGTGGTTCTTCCTTCTGGCAAATAAGCTACCACAACTGATACATATGGAAAAGTCTCTGTTAATTTTGATATTCATCAAGCTTTCTTCTGTTTTGCAATATCTGTAATGTATATTGGGCTGGTTGTTGCCTTCGTGTTGGTCCTTTTTCCTTTAGAGATGCAAAAGGAGGTTGTTGTTGAAAACGTTAACAGAAGGCATTCTCCTGTGCACATTAACCTATATGAAAACATAGGGCGTACAAGGCCTTCTACCATCTGATACTGCCCAAATTTATGTTCTCAGACCTGGTCACTTTTCCTGAAAAATCATATGCTTCAGGCAAACTGGATAGAACTAGCTGTTCTATCAACAGTTCAGGTACCAACATATCCCTGTCCTTCCTCGTGTTCGTGTTCCTCTCTCTCCAGAAATCCCTCACCTAGCCTCATTTTTCAACGTCTAGTCCAAACATTAACTCCTGTTCATAGTTGTACTCCTTTGTGCCCACACCTGTCCCTTACCCTCTGCCATTTCCAAGTAAAATAGGTTTAAATATTCCCTCATGAATGGAAAACAGTTTTAACATATTACGATTGTTCGTTGTCACATGTTTAATGTAACTACTAGAGATCATATTTCACTCTAAGCAGAGCATTGCTTTTCCTATATCCCACAGTATTGATTTGTTAAGTTTTCATTATCATGTTGTTCAAAATAGTTTCTAATTTCTTTGACTCTAGGTTATATATAATTATGTTGCTTAATTTCCAAATATTTTGGGGTTGTCCAGACGTCTTTTCACTATTGATTTTTGATTTAATTCATTTGTGCTGAGAGAACCTACTCTCTCATGATTTTAATCCTTTAAATTTCTTAAGACTCATGTTATGGACCAGCATGTGATCTGTTTTTGTGACTATTCCACGTGCACTTGAAAATAGTGTGCAATATGCTGTTACTGTATGCTATATTCTATAAATTGGTCATGTTGAGTTGACAGAGTTGTGCACATCTTTTATATCCTACTGATTTTCTCACTGCTTCTATTAGTTGCTGAGAGAGGAGCGTTAAAATATCCAACCATAAATATGGACTTTTGTTTATTTTTTCTTTCAATTCTGCCCATTTTATTCATACATTTTGAAGTTCTGTTATTAGATGCATAAACATTTAGAATTGTTATATCTTTTTGACAAATTGATTTCTTTATTATAGTGAAATATTCCTCTTCACTTCTGATAATACTTCTTGCCTTGAAGTCTACCTTGTCTGATATTAATATAGCCACCCTCCCAAACATATATATATATATATATATATATATATATATATATATATAGCCATTCCAGCTTTTTTGATGTATGATATGTCTTTTACCATATTTTTATTTTTAACCGGTTTGTATCATTATATTGAAATGAGTTTATTGGAGACAGCATGTAATTGAGATTTTTTATCCAGACTGACAATCTCTGACGTTCCAACATCTCTGCTATAACTGAGTCTGGTTCTTATGCTTTTTATCTCTCTTCAAATTGTGTTTTTCTCTGTTAATATGCATTGTAACTTTTTGTTGAAAACCAGACATGATGTACTGGGTAAATGGAATTGCAGTAAATAGATCTTCAATGTAGGGCAATAAGGTGTGGGGAGAAGGGAAGCATCCTATAGTCTTACGATTGTGCTTTGGTTTTTTAGTGAGCCTGTGTCTCTGGGCTGTGACTCACAGTGCTTCTCTGTCCTTCTACCCCCATTGGTGGGACAGGAAATTTAGAGGGGGCTGAACTTGCATATTTTCCTTTCCCTAGGTTGGTAAGGCTCTGACAAAACCCCAATAGAATAGGCTCTGGTAGAATAGTTTCTCTTGAGGGAGGGCCTTGTTAAGAATAGAATGTTCTGGGCATATTTCAGACTGGTTATTACCGCCCCCCCCAAGGGGGGGGGAATGGGTAGGGCTTCTGGAGGTAAAATATATATGTATGCACCCCTAATTCTGGACTCTCCAGGTATTTTAAAACTCTCACCCTTGCCCAAACTGAGCCTCCAGCAATTTGTAAATTACAGTTTAGGATATCCTACCCCAGTACTGGTTCCTATCGAGATTTCTGCTCCAGTAAGTGCTAATTCTCTGTATCTGTTGTCTGTCTCTCCAATTCTGGGAGCATCAGTTTGCCCTATAAGCTCATTTCTCTGATGGATCTAAGACTTGTTGATTTTCCATTTGTTCAGCATTTTACTTGTTAAGAAAGAGTGATGACTTTCAGGTTCCTCACATGCCAAACTGGAAACTGGAAGTCAATTTCTGACTTGAATTGAAATATTAGACCATTTACATTTATTATAATTATTTATAAAGGTGAGTGGAAGCCTACCACCTTGCTATTTGTTTTCTATGGGTGCCATATTTTCTTTGACTTTCCCTCCCATATTTTCTGCCTTAGTTTTAATTAAATATCTTTTAGTATTTTGTTTTATGTCCACTTTTAGCTATTAGCTTTACCAGTTTGTTTTTAAAGTGGTGGCTCTAAGGTTTACAATGTATTTTTAACAGTCTACCTTGAAAGAAAATTATACCATGTTACTATTTTATATATAATATGAGAAACAACAACAGTCCGACTTTTTTGTTGCAGATGCTGTCTCAGATTTAATAACTATTGAAATATCCATATATTTTTAGTAGTAGAGAGTGACTCTTTCTATAAAAGGGAACATAAACTAACAAATGATGAAGTGCTATATTAAAGTCTAGCGCTTAAATTTGAAATTTAAATATGGAATATTAAAGAATTATCATATAACAGAATAGAATATGTTGAAAATAAAATGTTTTAGAGAACAAAGAACCCATATGTACTGCATAATTTCTTAATTTTATGATAGTATTTTTATGATTTTTTTCACTAAAATTTACAGCTTATACATCAAACACTTTTCAATGTCAGTTTTCTGTTTCACAGGAATAATATTTTATCACTTTAAAGTATGATTTGCATTACAAATGTCATTTTACTAGAATAATATTTATTTCATCTTAAAAAGATATAAAAACAGGATGTTCCATGTGGAGTCAATGTAAATTTTTCTAAGTAATTTTACATTAAGGGTATATGAAAAAAATGGGGCACCTGGGTGGCTCAGTTGGTTGAGCATCTGATTCTTGATTTCAGCTCAGGTCATGATCTCAGGGTCCTGGGACTGAGCACCATGTCAGGCTCCACACTCAACAAGGAGTCTGCTTGAGGATTTTCTCTCTCCCTCTCTCTCTCTGCCCCTCCCCCACTCATGTTTTTCTCTCTCTCTCTCTCTCTCAGATAAATAAATAAATCTTTTAAAAAAACAAGTATATGAAAAAAATATTAAAATGAGCTCTAAACCTATATCTCAGATTCAAGTAGCCTGATTAAATATCACTGAATAACATTTTTCCATAAATTGAAGAAAATGTCCCCATGAATTCCAATCTGCACTCTATTCTGTGGATATTCTTTATGATATTAAATCAAAACATTGTAAATTATACTACTTCTACCACATCTTATGCTTAACATGACATTTTTTTATTTGCAATCAAAATTTTTTTCCCTCAAGCATTTTCTGAGAAATAATTTATTTTGTTAGAAAAGTATGAAATAAAACTATAGAAATGTAAAGAATCTAGGGGAAAAAGAATAGAAATACTTGCTGGTTCATATACTGTGAAATAGAAAATAATGCTCCAAAAAATGACATAAGAGTGTTTTACTTTTTTTTTTCAAAGGAAGTTAAAATAAATATGAGTTCAAGATTTGGAGCTATCACGTATCTTAAGCATTATTGTTAAATGAGTTATATAAAATGTCAACTAGTAGAACACATTTTTCTCCCTTGATTCTTAAACTGAAGAAAAATAATGAACTCGCCAAATGTCATAGTGAAATCTGAGGCTACAGCTCAGTAGCCTCTTTTTATTTTTTCACAAATCATTCTGCCTTTCTCTTTGCCCATAGGTTGGATGACATCATCAGAGCATTTTGGGTTAATCCTCATAGTGTAAGATAGTGTTGCAGTTTCCAGAGCTGGCCAATTTTCTTTTAACAGTGTGTTTTAAAGAGACTCTTTCAACAACTCCAGGGGCCACTACATATTTGTAGACTCCAACCTTGGGTGAGGCCTAACTAAGCTCTGTTCAGTAATTTTCCGTGTCCAGTACCCTTCATGTTCCCAGCAGTGGCTTTATCCAAATTCTCATGACTCTCCCTTGAGACTTCAAAATTCTCTCTTTCTCTCTCATTCTCTCTCTTCCTCACTACCTCTCCCCCCCATAACATTGCTTTATATTTCATAGAAAAAAATTAAGCCTATACAAACGTACTGATAGCTGCGTCTATCCCTATCTCCTATCTCTGACCCCTTAACCTTTTTATTTTTATTATTTATTTATTTATTTATTATTTTAAAAAAGTTATTATTGTTATTAACAGATAATGTATTATTTGTTTCAGGAGTACAGGTCTGTGATTCAACAGTCTTATATAATACCCAGTGCTCATTACAACACATACCCTCCCCAGTGTCCATCACCCAGCCACCCCATCCCTCCCACCCCCCTCACCTCCAGCAACCCTCAGTTTGTTTCCTGAGATTAAGAGTCTCTTATGGTTTCTCTCCCTCTCTGGTTTCGTCTTGTTTCATTTTTTCCTCTCTTCCCCTATGATCCTCTGCCTTGTGTCTTAAATTCCACATATCAGTGAGATCATATGATACTTGTCTTTCTCTGACTGACTTATTTCACTCAGCATAATACCCTCTAGTTCCATACACATCATTGCAAATGGCAAGATTTCATTTTTTTTTTTTATGGCTGCCCCCTTAACCTTTTTAAAGATAATTCCCTCTGCCTAGTGACCATACTCCCTTTCCGCCAGAATACTTTCCTCCTATCACTCCACTCATTTCCCTCCCTACATTGTATTATAAAGATTTGTTTATGGATTTTTCTCATTAGGCCTTGAGCTCTTTGAGGAAAAAGACTGTGGTTTTTGTTTTTGTTTTTGTTTTTTTGCTTGTTTTGTTTTGTTTTTCACTTTGCATCCCTCAGTCTTATTATAGTTTCTGGAGCAAATACTTCATTTGTTCATAAAAAAAAATCATTGATGTCCTACTATGTGCCAGGCACTGCTGTAGAATCTAAAGATACTGTGGTAAACAAGACAAAGTCCCTACCATCATGGAGCTCACATTTTAGTTTGTAGGAGAGATATATTTTAAACTAATACACACACCCATACACAGGTGTATATGTCAGTTAGTATTAATTACTCTGCTAAGAACTAAAGTTAATTTGATGAAAGATAGAGACAGGCTGGCTACTAAGACTAGGTAGTCAGTGAAGACTTTACTAAGGAAGTATAAACTGAGGAAGTTTTTTTTTTTTTTTTTTTTTATTGTTATTGTTATTTAAAAGATCTGAATAGGGCGCCTGGGTGGCTCAGATGGTTAAGCGTCTGCCTTTGGCTCAGGTCATGATCCCAGACTCCTGGGATCGAGTCCCGCATCGGGCTCCCTGCTCGGCGGGGAGCCTGCTTCTCCCTCTGCCTCTCTCTCTCTCTCTGTCTCTTATGAATAAATAAATAAAATCTTTAAAAAATAAAATAAAATAAAAGATCTGAATAACAAGAAAGAGCCTAACCTGGGACAATCTGAAGAAAGAATATTCCAGGGTAGAAGGGAGAAGTAATGCAAAAGCCCAAAGTGGAAATGAGTTTGGCTTCTTTGAGCACAATGGGTAAAGACACAGAGGATAAAGATTTAGAAGCTGAAGCTGAAGAAAGAGGCAGGAATTGGGCAATGTAAGATTTAGTAAGTTAGGGAAGGAGTTGTTCTAAGAATGAGGGAATGTCATGGGATCTTACAACATAGCTTGACATGATCTATTTACATTTTAGAAAGAACATGCTGATGGCTGGATACAAATATACTGAGGAGCAACAGTGAACTCAGGAAGAGACTGATTAGGAGGTTATTACAGTCACTAAGATGAGATAGGGTAGCAGCTTGAACGAGAGTAGTAGTAGCAAAAACGAGATAAGCAGTCAGATTTAGGGTGTGATTTGGAGGAAGAGTTGATAAGCTCCTGAGGATTAGATGTGCAGTAAGGGGGAAAGGGATCAAGGATAATGCCTAGGATTTTGGCCTGAGCTCTATGGTGGATAGTTATGTTATTTACTGAGATGATCCATCCCACAGCCATCCGACCCCCTGCTGGAGAAAAGGGGCAGCCTCTAAGCCGCGTATGCTCCAGCCACCATACCCAGGGCCACACATTTCTTTATTTTTTTTTTTTAATATTTTATGTATTTGACAGAGAGAGACACAGCAAGAGAGGAAACACAAGCAGGGGGAGTGGAGAGGGAGAAGCAGGCTTCCCACTGAGCGGAAAGCCCGATGCGGGGCTCGATCCCAGGACCCCGGGATCATGACCTGAGCTGAAGGCAGATGCTTAATGACTGAGCCACGCAGGCGCCCCAAGGCCACACATTTCATCCCCACAGAAAAAGGGATCGTTTCTAGCCTCCTGCTCCATGTGTGACCACTGCTTGCACACTGGACACACTACCATGTCTTTAGAGAGAAGGAGTCCTCCCATCATTTGTTGCCTCAGGTCCCAGAAAAAATAATCGTTATGGAGACCTTCTCTCTCCCCATGGTTGCCACAACACTGGCACCTGCAGGAAAGAATGGTCAACCCCTGGACCCATAGCATCTATTCTGAACTGGCTACCCACCTCTCTCCAGGAAACAATCAGAACTCAGCTCTTTGTGCATCACATTCCTCTTTACCTCATTCACCTGGAAACCAGGTCCCCAAGTCTTCTGTCATCCTTCAGGCCCTACACCTGAGCTCTCTATGGATGCACTAATTGACTTGATTTCCCACACTTTGTGTCTTCTTAAACACATTCTCCATCATTTCTTTAGGATAATCTCTGAACTTCCTCCTCACTTTAAAAAAAAAATATTTATTATTTATGAGAGAGAGAGTACACGTGCGCAGGGAGAGGAGGAGCAGAAGGGGAGGTAGAAGGAGGGGGAAAGAATCTCAAGCAGACTCAGCGCTGAGCTCAGAGCCTAAGAGGGGGTTCAATCTCAGGACCCTGAGATCACGACCTGAGCCAAACCAAGAGTCAGATGCTTAAGGGACTGAGCCACCTAGGTGCCCCTCCCTTCGCTTTTTAGGCCCAATTGAAACCTGATTATCCTCTGAAAACACTACTTCCCCTAAAGCCCTCTAAATGAGCGTTGCTTTTCCAGGTATTTCAGGGCTATAAGTGGGATAGATATTCTTCATCTCTGTTTTCTGCCTTCCAGAAATTGCATGCATGTACTTTGCTTTTCTGCCTGTTACCATAGATGAATGCTCCCTACTCCTTAATCCCCCCACTTGTACACAGGTTCCATCCCCACCCCATTATGGAGGGACATCACACTACAAATTTTCCCCTTTATTCTTGTATTCAACATTTCTTCTCTTGTTGCTGTCACAGTCTCATCAGTCCGCCAACAGGCTGTATTTCTCTCAATCAAGGAAAAAGAAAACCTAACCTTTTCTTGACTCTACTTCTCCCACCAGCTATCACCCCTTTCCCTTACTTTCCTTTATAGAGGAGATATTCACAAGAATTTTTATACTTGCTGTTTCCAATTGTTTTACCCTTTCTCTCTTCCCCCCTCTTTATTTTGGTAACTTTTTATTCCAGTCTACTTTCTACCATACATAAAAGTTTAAAAAATAGTACAACAAACTCCCATATATCTTATACCCAGACTCACCATTTGTTTACATTTTATTCTTCTCTCATCTATCTATCCATATACATACACACAAAGACACACACACTTTGTTTTTCCTGAGTCATTTGAGAGTGGTTGGAGACACTGTGCTCCTTACCACTAAACACCAGTATTTCCCAAGCATAAGCCTGTTCTCTTTCATTGCCACACTAAAGTTATCAAAATCAGAAAATTAAACATTCCTACAACACCATTATCCAATATAGTGTGTACATTCAAATTTTGTCAGTTATCTTAATGCAAATCATGATCACTCATTGCACTTAATTATCATGTCTCTCTAGTAGCCTTTAATCTGGAACCATTCCTCAGGCTTTCTTTACCTTTGCTGACTTTGACATCATTCCTTAAATATACTCCTTTCAGGCATTTCCTCTTACCATTCTACTGAAACAACTCTCCTTGGCATAACCAGTAATCTCTACAGAGTTCATTCTAATGGTCAATTTTCCATTTCATCTGACAGCAGCATTTGACACCGCTGATCACTCTATTCCCCTTAATTCAAGTTGATAGGGTCTACCAGGACAACACAGTCTTTTGTTGTTCCTCTCTGCTCCCTGGCATCTCCTCCTCAGGTTTTTTTGTTTGTTTGTTTGTTTGTTTTTCTTCTGGTTCCTCCTCTGCTTTGTCATCTCTTCAAGTTGGTTAGCCTCAAGAGCTCAGTTCTAGGACATCTTCTCCTTACTCGCCACCTAGGCAATCTCACACCATCTCAATAGCTAATCACTTCCAGATGCATATTTCCAGCCTGGGAGTCTCTCACAAACTCCAGGGTCAGGTATCTAACTCCCTACTTTACATCTCCATCAGTGCTAAAACCTTTCTTCTAAGGTACTAATGATATTTAAACAGGCAATTCCAACATTCACTTCTCAGTCCTCTTCTTACTGGATCTTTCTGCCTCACTTATTTCTGTTGACCAATGCCTTTATTTTAAAATTTGAATTCTTTGGTATTTATTATATTACTCTTTTGTTTTTCCTTTTATTGAACTGCTTTGCTTAGTAACTTTCAGTCTTTTTTTTGATCTCACCTTCCTGGCTTCCCTGTGATTTTTCTTTTCTCTTTAAACACTTTGGGAGACTTCAACCAGAATTTGTACTAGCCACCATTTTTATATGGATCATTTCCAAATATCTCTCTAGCCTCCACCTTTTTTCTGAGCAATAAACTCATATATCCAAATGCGTGATTGAGAGTTCAATATCTATAGGACAAAAATGTCCGATTTTTTTTTTTCTAGCTTCTTAATTCCTCTCTGATCTCCTCTATTGGTAAATTTGGTCTGAAATAGCCTGTCACTCAAACAAGAAATTCTGGAGCCATCCTATCCTTCTCTACATCCAACTAGTTCCCAAGTTTTGATTGTTTCAACCTCTTTGAAATGCCCTATCTTGCCCTTTCTCTTCTCACCACACTACCTCAAACCAGACCTTTATGTTCTAATTAATAAGACTACAGGGCAATAGACTTCTATTATCCCTGCTTCCTACTTAAAAACTCCAAGCACTGTGGCTGGAATGAATCCAGAAGGTGTTCAAGTCATAGGTTTATGGACAAAGCTAGTCAGTAAAACCATTTGCTATTGAGAATTCTTTTATTTTAACACATTATAATTTTATTATAAAGAGTAAATTTCTTCTAGTTTAAATATAGACAGTTTAGGAAACTGAATTTTCATTCTTCATATTACTAAGAACAAATTTGCATTTGATTCTCCTTCACAGAATTGAGCAATTATGCTAAAATATCAAATATTTGAATGTTTTCAGAGAATTATTTCATGTAAATCTTTAGTAAAGAAATTTTTCATGTTTAAGCTATGTTTAATGTTATTTGTTTAACTATAAAATACAATTAGTCTAATGTGCTTCCTACAAGAAAATAACATAATTCCCTTAAGAAGGTTTCTTTGGTAGCATGAATAAAATAATTGAAATAATGAATTCTAGGAAACATCCCAGGAAGCAAAGTTTCTTTCTGTGTTTCCCTAAGAAATTAATTCTCATTCTGAATAATATTTGACAAAAATCTGCAATGTTTTCCGTTTTCCTTATCACCCAGATGTTTTGTTTTTATTTTTAAAATGTAAAATAAAGATAGAGCTGCACCAATTATCCCAGCAAACCAATGAAAGAAAAAATCTCTTTCAAAACTGGTTTTGGTGTCCAGAATAGGCAAATCCATAGAGACAGAAAGCTGATTAGTGATTGCCAGGGACTGAGAGGAGGGGAATGGAGAGTGATAGTTAATGACTATGGACTGTCTTCTTGGGGGGATGAAAATGTTCTGGAGTTAGATAATGGTCATAGTTGCATCATTTTGTAAATATGCTAAAAAATACTGAATTATACACTTTAAAAGGGCAAATTTTATGGTATGTGAATTCTATCTCCGCTTCAAAAATTGGTTTTGGTATCAGAATAGTTGCATTATGTTGAATTCTAAAAGCACCTTGGACTCTTGCCAGATTGACAATCTATTCAGCAGAGAAGAACTGCTCCTCTGATAGCTCACATCTGGAGTAGAAAGTCGCTCACTGAGTGGTTTTAACAATCCTATAAGAGAGTGAGTGCTTATTTGTTTACTGATATTTTTAACCCATGGCAAATACATTCAATTTCTTCATTTATCAAGTAGGGATAAGCGTAAGCTGTTAAAGAATTAGATTTATGAATTGTTAATAAAAATATGTATAAGATTGATTGAAATTATAAGCTGCTTATAACCTGGATGAAGTGGATAATATTTAATCATTCTTCAGAAAACCCTCTTAATAGCATAACCTCCGTGAATGTTACAAAATGGCATATCTGGTTATTTTGAAGAAATATCGCTAGAGCAATTTCCAATGATGGCTATGCACTGTTTTTCTGGAGGTCTTGATGCCGTAAAACATGTTTTTGTTTTTGTTTTTTTTCTTTTTCTTTCAAGGGGCATCCTGTGCAATTTTGCTCTGTATAAAAATTCTAGCCTATAAAGGAACACATTGGGGCATTGAGGATGCATTTTATAAATTAGTTCGTTAGAGGTAGTTTTGAAAAAAAAGTCAGCTTCTCTAGGACATTTTGAACTATTTATCCTGTCTTTCTCCACAAGACTGATTCTTCAGAAACACATCTAGTGCACACAGAGGTGAGGAAGTGCATAACACTGGGGACTTCCATTCACATCAAGGAGAATTGCTCTGAAATACCAAGGCCCACTTAACCACCCAAGGTACATGTAGAAACACTTCAAATGAAAGATGTTAAACTTAATACTTTACCCTCAAATCTTAGCGTTTTAAGTGTGACAAATTAAGGGATCTCACAGTTTATTGGAATTTGCTTCATATCCCTGCCGCCCGTCTTGCATAGTTCTGACTTAAAATTACTTTTCAAAACACAGTGTTGTCTTTCCAGACATGGAAAAAATCAACCCCTTGTTCCTTTCTAATTTACGGTCAGTGAGTTAAAATATTACCTATTGAGCTAATTATGTGCTACTAACATTTTAGTGAGGCAAAAAGAACCCAATGCAAGATTTTGATTCAAAGTTGAATTTGCTATGCACACCTATAGTTCAAATAAAGACAAAGAGGGGGAATTTGATATTGAAATAAAACAACTTTGGTATCCTACAACACTTCCTTCTTTCATTAAAAAATGTTTCATATGGAATATATTTAACTTTAGTGTAAAATATTAAAAAAATGCACATGATAGCTAGCACCTCAGTTACTTGACATTTAAACTTTCAGCAATTGTTGCCTATGCAGAATTGACATAGCCTGGACATAAATTGAAGAGGACTTCGAAAATAAGTGAAAAATATCACAAAATTTTGTTCTTTGTTTATTTACTAATTCAGGTATGTATTTCTTTATCACTTTTTTTACTAATAGATTGCAGTGATATGGCAGGTCTTGGCTACACAGTAATGAATAAATAAAAACTTTATGGATCACTCACAGAACTTCCCACAGTTTCTCAGAAAAGAGCCTATTGATTTTGATTTTTTTTTTAAAGTTCATGTAATTGATTTAACAACATGATTTCCCTTGGTGTTATTTAGTAGACTACAGTGAATGGTAAATTAAACATAAGGTCCTATGAATGGACAAAATGCTAGGAATTGACATATAAAACAGCAGTCTGGGGCCACTTCATATAGGGACAGTATTTACTCATTTAGCCATCAATTTGTTCTAATTACGTGTTTTAGGAAAATGTATTTGTCATTACATTACTTAATAACAAAGATACAATATAAACAGAGCACTGTAAAATACTATGAAAATGTTACCACTGAATATTTTATTTTTATTGTCCAAATCCCAAATTTTATGAAATTTGTAATTTTACATTTAGAGAAGAAATTATCAGAAGACTTCCTGCTTCTTTGTTTTAAAATGTCTCATGAATCTTAAGATTTTTTATTTCCTTTTGACCTTTTTTCAATGCTGATTATATTTCTGTTTTTAGATTGAAGCCCATACAATGAAAATTTCATAATGTTCTAGTTTTCTTAATCATAAATTATAAATTATAATCATAAATTATATGTTATAGATTATATAAATTATATGTTATATAAATTATATGTTGTATAAATTATATGTTATGAATTATATGTTATATGTTATAGATCATCATTTCCATTTTTTTCTCTGTGCAATGTCTTTTTTTATGTATTTATAAAATACAAAATCAAGGTTAGTATATTTGCTACTATTTCAGGATTTCAGGTCGAATTCTTTGTATATAATTATTTTTATATGGTCTCATCTCCAAATTCCTTAATGTTGTTCTCAGAACCCAAATGACTCTCAGTAAATGATTGTTTACCAAGTGCAAGTTAATCAAGAGTAGGCCTTTTGAAAATGAAATAAGGGTCCCACAAAAAGAAACCAATACATAAATGCTGAGTAAAGAAGAAATCTCTGAATTGCGAAAATGTGACACAGCAGGTGGTTTTTACCTTCTGACCTTAAATGATTCCAGTCATTGGAGTTAACAGGTTGGGTTTTGCTGAGCACAAAGCAATTTCTGTGACAACTTTTTACGTAGGGCCAGAGAGCAAACTAAAAAGCAGAAAGTGACTTCGTGTGATTTTCTGAGCAGCACAAAGACACCATTGAATTGTTTCTCTTTTTACAGTACAGGAAATGTTTAGCTCCATTGTGACTCACAGAATAGGCTTTTTAATTGTTCAGCAATATAGGGTATATGCCACATGTTTCTAGTGCTTCTTGCTTTATTTTCATAGATGTTACTTGAGTACCTAGCAATAGTTTCAGCTTCAAACTGCAGAGGAGATTATTTAAATTTTTGAAGGTTCAGTACAAGCAGGCTTTCCTATATCCTTTGCATATTAACATTTCCAGTTACCTAGTGAAAACAGATGTGTTTATTTAGATTTATTTTTTCAATCTACAGGGTCATATTTTATACCAGTTAATATTTAATTCAGTGGAGAGACAGGGAAACAATTTATCCAGGCATAAGGCGTGGAATTTAGTTTGGTCGAGGTTTTGGAGGTCATCTGGTCCAACCTTCTAAATGGTACATGAACTCCCTTTACTTCTGTGATCATTTTTGCAGTTGTTTTAGTTTAAGAATGACCTTTAGAGCCTCCCTTCAAGTCCAATCAGTCAAAAAGTGCCATTGATTTCTCTTTTAAAATGTCATTCCCATTTAGCCTTTCTTTTCCAGTCTGGTGCTGCCACTGTGGTTGAAGCTCTTTTCTTATGCTTGGTTTATTCCAACAGCTTCCCAAAACATCTTGCCTCTAGTACATCCCACCTCAAATTTATCCTGCACTCCAGCATGCACATCCGATAAATTATCTTAAAATGACTCTTTTTATCATATCATCAACCACAGTTTATAGAATTGTCTTAAAAGCCTAGGCTGTCCTTTAAGGCTCTCAAAATGCTGCAAAACTGTAATTTCCCTCTTACCTCCCCCACCTTCATAGGAAGAGTCTTCCTTAGCAAGGCTTATCTATATTTTTCTCTACACATGCCATGCCCATTCAAGACTTGCTGATTTTCCTCATGCTGTGAATGCATTCCTGAAATGCACCTTCATCTTTCTTTGTCATGCTAAATTGTATTCATTTTTGAAGGTATAATTCTTTCCTCCATGAAATCATCCAAGACCATGCCAGTTGTAGTGAATTTCACTTCCTCGAAGTCCTACAGTACTATTTCATTGACTTATATGGTACTTACATGTATTATACTGACTTGTTAGTTAGTTTTTTAATGTTTGCCTATACTGTCTCTGTATAATCTCATCCATGATAAATACTGAATATCATAACATTTATTTGACTATCGCACAATGTCTAACTAAACTCTGTATGTAGTAAGTGCTTACTTAAATACTTACTTGTGTTATTGAGTCAAAAATAAGATTAGCTCTTCTGAGGTGGGCCAAAATTTGGGGAACTTTGGAAATTTCTTTTCATTACCAATACATGAACAAGTAGAAGTCAGTGCTTTTTGAATTTTGACTTTAGAATTCATAGACTAAAACCTAAACCCCCAAGCCCAAATTTCCACAAAATGCTTAATCATTCATAATCTGAAGTTGTATAGTCAGCCAGAAATGGGAGAGAGAACTTTAATTCTTAGTATTAAAAACACACAAACAAAAATTATGGATTATTACCGTAGTCCTCCCCTTCCCAATATGTTGTTATATGACCTCTAAGAATGGGAGAGGATCTAGGGGCGCCTGGGTGGCTCAGTTGGTTAAGCAACTGCCTTCGGCTCAGGTCATGATCCTGGAGTCCCGGGATCGAGTCCCGCATCGGGCTCCCTGCTCGGCAGGGAGTCTGCTTCTCCCTCTGACCCTCCTCCCTCTCATGCTCTCTGTCTCTCATTCTCTCTCTCTCTCAAATAAATAAATAAAATATTAAAAAAAAAAAAGAATGGGAGAGGATCTAAACACAAGTACCATTTATTTTCTTTTGACACAGTCATTTTTGGGTATGAGCATGCTTTAGTTTGAGTTTCCTCACTAACTGAGGCTATTTCTATAATCAGTTCATTTATTTACTCATTCAACAATTACCTATTATAGTACCTATTACAGGGCATGGTCTATGGAGGGGATGGGGATATAGAATAGAAATAACACAGACAAGATTCTTATTTTTGTGGAACTTATCACATGTAAGTGATGTTTAATCAAATAAGCTGTTGGTCATCACGATAGCTAATTCACTTATACTTTTAAATATAAAACCCACTGCCATTTGTCTATTTAATACTTTATCACATTTTGTGTAGAATGGACCAACAATCATAATTACAATTTGTGAAAAAGTTAACTCCCAAAGAGTAAAATAATGTAATGTTTGTGTTCTTTCCCTTTCTTTTTACCTCTTATCAGTGTGTAGTAAAATATCGGAGTACTTGAAAGACTCTAAGATGTTCAAGACCAGACCATATGAATATTGCTGTTTACCTTAGGCAAAGTACTGCCCCCCATTTATTGAACTAATCTGAAGTATTATTAAGTATGTGTGCATTATATATCCAAATAGATTATATGTTTATGTATAATTGCAAACCATATTCTTTCACACATTTGTGTTCAGATCTATGTCTATCCTTTCTTTCTCTTTCTACATACCCATCTTTTTATGAAATCACGTAGGTCCAATTCAAGTTCCAGTTTTTCTGTGAAGCCTTTTTGATGCTTCTAGTACAAACTTCAATAGATAAACCACATTTCTACATGCTGTTTTGTTCATTAATTGATTCATGGCTGTATCTTTTTTACCCAACCAATCTGAAGGGTTTTTGTGGGAAGAGATGTTTTTAACCCATTGTTTAAAAAAAGATCCTCTTTACCTAACACATAATATTTTTTTGCTATTTACATAAGAGGGCAGTACATCTTTCATTCACAACCAATAGGAATAGCTTGATATAACCAGGCTTATGGTTATGCTTCTTCAAGTGTGCCACAGGGGTAAGAAGCAAACAAAACAAGTAAAGGAGTGAGGATTGGAATAAGTTTCTAATAATAACAATTATTATTAAAGGAAGGTTTTATCTTTTTCCCTGGTGAAATGGTCTAAAAGTTGATTGTTTTGCTTTGCTAGATGGAAGGAATCTGCCGTAAGCGGAGCTTCTACAAAATAAACTTGGTTTAAAAATTATTTAAGTATTATTTCCTTGCCTTCATAAATCTGTATAATCTCAAGAGGCCCTTCTTTAGAGGCGCCTGGGTGGCTCAGTCATTAAGCGTCTGCCTTTGGCTCAGGTCATGATCCCAGGGTCCTGGGATCGAGCCCCACATCGGGATCCCTGCTCGGTGGGAAGCCTGCTTCTCCCTCTCCCACTCCCCCTGCTTGTGTTCCCTCTCTTGCTGTGTCTCTCTCTGTCAAATAAATAAATAAAATTAAAAAAAAAAAAAGAGGCCCTTCTTTAAGTATCTGGCTTCGATATAGGACTAGGCCAAAGCCCTTGGTTAAGGCTCCAGACATTTCGTCAGCTGTGTGGCTGATCAGTGTTAACATGAACCCGTGATGGAGGTCACCTGGCAAAGAAGACTGGCATTGAGATTTCACTGCACACGCCCAGACATACCACCCATGAACATACCCTTCAAGTAGTGCCCTATGGGCCAGATAGAACAAATTTGAAATGAATTCAACAAGCTTTATAGAGTTTAAAGTGGAGCTCATTAAACAAAACAAAACAAAAGCACTAGGCCAGAGCTTTAAGTTTTCTTTACAAAGCTCATTTGTGAATCTTGGAAGACAACTTAAAGATATCTGTTACTCCTGTTTTATTTCTTTCCCATTTGAATTCCTTCAACATGGCAATAATAATAATAATGATAACTTCAGTGTAAAGAAACATGTTAAAATATCTTACTGAGTTTTCAGAAGTATAAGCCACCTCTTCTCATCAAGGTAATTGAAAGATCCCATTTAAGGAGATATTGCAGGCACTAAGAATATTGGGTCTGTCTTTGTCCTAAATACATGATGTTTATGCTAAATATAATGTGCACTGTCATCAGAGTCTACACATGAGCTCTCTGCAAACCCTGCAGCAGTCTTCTGGTCTGCAATTATTTTACAGTATCTTAATTGGAATGATCTGTTGAAAGTCTAGTCTTGGTTAATATTTATACAGATGTCTGTGCTTAGCTCCCACCCAGTTGTGAACAAATGTCAACAAACCTTTGGTAAACCGTATGTAATATGGTCACTCATTTTCATGCACTCAAACCATTTTGCTGCAGCACTGCATGCATTATTGATCTCTCTCTCTCCTATGCTTTGCTAATCTGAAATGAGCTCAGAGTCAACTGTTTACAGGCTAAATCTTTTAATATACACTCTTGTAATAGAAGGAATGAAATAAGGCTGACAAGGTATTACTAAGCAATAATCAGTGATAAGCTTCAGTGATGACATGTTTAAGAAGAGCTTTGCTTCAGGGCTGGTCAGCTACTCCAAATATGGGCATCATCACTGGTGCAATGCTGGTTGTTGTTTGTTTCCAGGATAAACTTGTATCTGGAATTGGTGGGGTATGCCTTTGGAGACCGGGGAGTGTCTGTGGCCACTCAGACGTTTCTGTTTTGTAACCTACACCTGAGGCCATCATAGCTGAACCACTTCAGTGATGTTACCTGCAGCCCCAAGCAGCTCTGGGTCTGCGTCTAGGATTCTTGTTTTGGTCACCAGAGCTTAATCTTGGCTCTATATTTAACGAAGAATAATTGTAAAATACATGGTGTCTTTTTTTGTTAGTATTGCGTATTCATTCTCTGCTGAAATAAGTAAATTCTGTTCTATGTGCTTGTGTGTGTATAGGGGTCTGTGTGTACCTGGGTTCCTTCATTTTGAAACCCGAAACTGTCAGTGCTCACCTCATGTGAAAGGCTGTGTGTGTGTGTGTGTGTGTGTGTGTGTGTGTGTGCTCGTGGCAGTTCCTTTTTAGAAATAGTCTGCTCTGGGTCAGTTGAATACATCTCTTTGTCTGTTGTAGGTATGGTATTTTTTCCTCTTTCAGTATGCTCTTTCAACCCATCACAAAACCCGGGAAAGTCGAAATGAAGCCGAGGTGTAGAAGAGACAGGACGATGTCAGCAGTGACTATTAGCAATAAAAGGCTGAAGAACAGCCTTTCAAACTATTTTGCATTTAATTGTAACTTGATGGTGAAGCTACACAATGCAATAGAAATACAGATCCTAACCTTCTAAAGGTGACCTCCAGCTTAGTGTGTGTGTGTGTGTACTTGTCTCTTAGGGATCATTCATTAACATTTGAATTAGCATTTTATATTTTTCTTTCAAATTATTTCCAATTATGGAAATTTGAATAGTGCCCTTTTCTAGTCCTTTTATGAACCCTGTGTCCATTCTGAGCTCTTTAGTGCTGGCTTTTGAATACAAATAACTATATCATAGAACATACCATCCTTACATTTCAGTATTTCAGATTTCTGAATTCTTATAATTATGTAATAACACATAAACTGTGGGAAGAATAATATACTACATATACTTAATATCCGTATTTATGGTAGGGATAATAATAGACTAGCTTAAAGACTTTTTTTTTTAATTTATTTATTCGACAGAGAGAGACACAGCGAGAGAGGAAACACAAGCAGGGGGAGGGGGAGAGGGAGAAGCAGGCTTCCCGCTGAGCAGAGAGCCCGATGCGGGGCTCCATCTCAGGACCCTGGGATCATGACCTGAGCCGAAGGCAGATGCTTAAAGACTGAGCCACCCAGGCGCCCCAAGACTTTTAAGACATAAGAAAAAAAATGATCTTAAAGAAACTCTAGACATTATTTTGCACTGTCTACCAACTTTCAAAAGAAATCCTAGTGGCTTATATCTCTCGGTATTCTTTTGAGCACAAAGCATAGCACCTTGCTTAAAAATAGTCAATGTTTAGAGTATGAATGAATAAATAACTGGATGGATAGATGAACGAATCACGCCTTGTGATCTCAGGAAAGAAGTGGCTTATGGCCTATGAACAATGGGATGGGAGTAGTTTCCTAGGGTCAACCACCTTAATAAGCACAATATGACCAGGTGGTCATTCATTTCTCCCACTGCATGGCCTACATTAATATTTCCTAATTAGAGATCTTTGGTTTCCACTCAGTGAATTTCTGTTTTAACTTTCCTCATCCTCGTTGTGTAAGAAAAGTCTCCAATGACATCCAGCTGCTCTTTGCCTAGAATTTGAGTGCAGAAACAAATTACACGCTTAAAATGGATTAGAATGTTTCACCACACATTGGTCTGGGATGAATACCCTGCTAGGAGCACACGGCTCTAATTAGAATGTGCTCCTATGGCAGGGAATTTGATTAGAGATGAGAAAGTTATAAATTCTTCATAGAAAGAAATAGTCTGATAAAATTAAAAATTACCTGTATTTGATGGATATTCTCTCTGTCTCTTATCCCACAGAGTTGCTAATACTAAACCCTGTGATATGAAGTTACATTAATAAACATGTAAAAACTAAATTTGTTAGCAGAAAATATTGTAAAATCTTAGATAAAAATAATGACAATGGTTAAAGATAATGCTGAGGAGTAGCTATTTGTCCCGCAGTTGGTTTGCATATAATGCTTTCAAAGCATACACACACACACACACATATACACACATATATATAAAAGAGCACCTCCTTTTAAAATTTCTTTTTAGAATTATTTCGGTGGGAATAACACATGACTATAGCCGTAGTAGAGAAGATTGGAGCACTTGGTAATGGGAAATTATTTAAGTATATTCCAACTTGCAAGAGGGAAAAAATGCCATACCTACCAAAGACAGAGAGATGTATTCTCGTTAAAGTTGTGTATTCTTTATTTTTTTTACTTTTTTTTATTATGTTATGTTAATCACCATCCAGTACATCATTAGTTTTTGATGTAGTGTTCCATGATTCATTATTTGCGCATAACACCCAGTGCTCCATGCAGAACGTGCCCTCTTTAATACCCATCACCAGACTAACTCATTCTCCCACCCTTCTCCCCTCTAGAACCCTCAGTTTGTTTTTCAGAGCCCATTGTCTCTCATGTTCATCTCCCCCTCCGATTTCCCCCCCTTCATTCATCCCCTCCTGCTATCTTCTTCTTCTTCTTCTTCTTCTTTTTAACGTATAATGTATTATTTGTTTCAGAGGTACAGATCTGTGATTCAACAGTCTTGCACAATTCACAGTGCTCACCATAGCACATACCCTCCCCAATGTCTATCACCCAGCCGCCCTATCCCTCCCACCCCCCACCACTCCAGCAACCCTCAGTTTGTTTCCTGAGATTAAGAATTCCTCATATCAGTGAGGTCATATGATACATGTCTTTCTCTGATTGACTTATTTCACTCAGCATAACACTCTCCAGTTCCATCCACATCGTTGCAAATGGCAAGATTTTATTCCTTTTGATGGCTGCATAATATTCCATTGTATATATATATATATATATATATATACCACATCTTCTTTATACATTCATCTGTCGAGGGACATCTTGGCTCTTTCCACAGTTTGGCTGTTGTGGACATTGCTGCTATAAACATCGGGGTGCACGTACCCCTTCAGATCCCTACATTTGTATCTTTGGGGTAAATACCCAGTAGTGCAATTGCTGGGTCATATGGTAGTTCTATTTTCAACTTTTTGAAGAACCTCCATACTGTTTTCCAGAGTGGCTGCGCCAGCTTGCATTCCCACCAACAGTGTAGGAGGGTTCCCCTTTCTCCACATCTCTGCCAACAAAAGATGTGTGTTCTTTATATGCTAGCCCCCATGTGCCTCTGGTCCTCCTCTGCCCCAATTGTAGGCCTCCTATCTCGCCCAAATCCAGCTTTGCTATATACTGAAGAATTCAAGAGTTGGAGAAATTCTCCAGAATTTCCATATCAGAGCTTCACCTGCAGTTGCAGGGATTATAAGTGGAAGAAGTGTCTCTATTAAACAATACAACATTTAAAGGAGATCAGAAAATCCTTTAAGAACAGTGGCACTTCAAGAATTTGAAGGAAAAAAAAAACAGTAAAACGAAAACTTACTGCTTCTTTATGGAATCAAAGAATCCCCCCACTTTTCATCAAGGACTGTGGAGAATTTGACACCTTTTAGAAGCCTATAAATAATGAATCCTACCAACATTAAACATGATTAAAGACTCTACAGACATTATAATACATTAAAGAAAAAATAAACATTGGCCCCTAGTTCCAAATTGTAGAATCTTGACTCTTAATTGCTAACCCAGTGGTGCTGGTGGAGTAGGGATGGAGTGGGTGTGGAAGGGGAGGTGTCCCTGGAGGCCTATGCTAGGCATCCGTTGTCTGTGCCCTATCACTTGATTACGGTCAACTGCTACCCACTGACCACCTACTGTCTGGGTGAAATAGTAAGTTCATTCCTTTTTTTTTCCTATTGCTCTTTCTTCATTAGAAAATTAGCTATAGGGTAGGGATTCTCAAAGGGAAATTTTCACTCCTCTCCCTAGGGGCAGACATGTATCATGTCTGGAGACATTTTTGTTTGTTACATACACATTATGGGTGTTTTTGTGTGTATGCCACTAGCATTTAGTGGTAGAGGTCAGGGATTCTGCTCAATATCCTACAATGCACAGGACACATCAAGGACAATTAATTATCCAATCTTTAATGTTAATTGCACCAAAAGTTGGGGGAAAAAAACTCTAAGCAGAAACAGCAAAGAATCCTGATTTTATCTTTTTGTGGAATTTGTATCTCCTGCCAAGAGCATTTTCAAGTTTGCTGCAAGTAGGGTTCCTTGTGAAGCAGACTCTGAGATGGAAGTGAGCAAACAAGGTGTCTATTAGGGAATAACTTATGGATTAATACCTGTGGAAGGACAGGAAGGAAGAAGATTGGACAAAGAAGTCGAGCTGAAATGAAGTCCCAGGACTTAGCCAAACCCACTGAGAGCTCTGAAGTTGGGATGAACTTTCAGAGTTGCTCCAAGTGGTGAGCAGGCAAGTCCTTTATGCCCCCTGTTGGTCAGTTATTAGATGTGGGCTGCCCTGGTCGGAGCCAAGACTTGAGTGAGCAGTAGTCTTGAATCATGGAACACTACATCAAAAACTAATGATGTAATGTATGGTGATTAACATAACAATAAAAAATTAAAAACAAAAACAGAAAAACTAATGATGTACTGTATGGTGACTAACATAACATAATAAAATAAAGTTAAAAAAAAAACCTGAGGCCATCCTCAAAGAGAGTTGACCACCAAGGGCCATTTTTCAGCAATACTTTCAGTCACTGGGGAAATAGGTTCTTCCTGAAATGGGGATACAGCTGGGGAATCCCGATGTCCTCTACAGTTTCCTACAGAGTCCTATAGTGAAGCTCACAGTTTCCACTGCTTATAGAGAGAGAAGAGTCTTTATGGAGTTAACATCCCGATTCAAAGTTTCAGTTTTGTAATGCTTTAAGACATTCAAGGTATTTCAAATTCAGATGACATTATACCTTTAATTAACATATCCACTTACAAAATACGGCACTTTTTTTGAAGCATGCCGATGTATCAAAATTAAACTGATAAGTTAATAAGAAATAAAATAGGAAGATATAAGACAAAGAAAATTTAAAAATATCTACCATATGTAAAACGATGGTAGCTATTTCAAAAAATGAGTTTTGCAGTTTATTTCCAGTATTATTAATTAGTAATTACCAATATCATTTTTTAAAAAGATTTTATTCATTTATTTGAGACAGAGAGATTGCGAGTGAGAGAGCACAAGCAGGGGGGGCAGCAGAGGGAGGGAGAGCAAGACCCTGAGATCATGACCTGAGCCAGCCGTTTAGCCAACTGAGCCACCCAGGCTCCCCAATATCGTCATATTTTTAACTTAAAGTTTTCATTAATTAAATCACATGTGATGTCAAAGATACCAACAACCAACTATTCATAATAAAACTATTAGTAATTTACTCATATAAATACTAAAATGTATGGGAAAAAGCTCTTCCTTAACAAGAAAAGAAATAAAATAATACAATGCAATTCAGTTCAGTAAATATTTATTGAAAAAGTAAAATGCTCAAAGACACAAATATATCTCAATGAATAAAAGAGTAAGGAAGATATCGTTTTTAGTATAGAGACATTTACAATCTAGCAGCATCATAAAAGGAGTACATAAAAAGAAATAAACATGATACATCCCTGAAACAGTACGAGTATTGTCTCTGGAGGTTTAGAGAGAGTACTCACTCTATGTTGGTTTAAGGTGATCAGGAAGAGCTCCAAGGAGCTCAGCTATCGACAGGATTTGGGCAGGTAAAAATGCATGACACACGAGGTTATTTCAGGCAGAGGAAAGAACATAAACTTGTGATTTTAAACAAAGATATGTATATATATTTTTAAATAATGTTGGATCTATAGAGAACTATCCTCTTTTCCACTTAACGTATCTATTTAATAAAATGAAACCCAGAATAGGTAGTTTGGCAGTTTTAAATATCTACATTGAGAAAGCAATATTTCTTTGGGATAAAAGCCTCTTTTCTTCATCATTACAGGGTTGTGCTTCAATGAATATTTGTATTTTCTTAAATCCTTGTAAAGGTTTTCCTTTATCATTACAGGGTTTTGCTTCAGTGAGTATTTATTTTCTAAAATCCTTGCAAACGTTCATGATTAGATATGGAATTTCCACTGGGGAAGAATTTATAGAAGTAATTTTTTTTTTTCCTAGCAAGTAAACAACTATCAGAACTCAGGATCAAATATTTTCAGCATAGGCCAGATCAGAACTGTTTACTGTCAGGAAACCAGGAAAGCTCGAAGGGTTAGGAGAATAGCAAATGCTGCAATATGGGAGTAAGACTTGGGATTGGTTATTCAGGAAATCAGTACAAAGAGGTAAGTTCCAAACACCGAGTCTGAAAAGCAATCATTAGTCTATGGGGTAAAGACAGATGTGGCACAAGCACTATTAGCTAAAGATACAAACCAAGTCTAAATGCTGATTATCCGTTTAGCCAGCTGCTGAAGGCTAATAGGTGGAAATTCCGCAATAGGAAGTAGGTATACACGAGGAGCATTAGTATCAATCAAGAACCCCGTCGTTCGATGTAGGAGTTAAAATGAACATTTGCTTAGTAGGGATGAAGAAGGTATGTGTGTGGGAAATAAAGGGCCAAATTACCAGGTAAGTGTTCAGGTATAAGAACAAGGCTGGAACACAGTGTTCAAGGAACCAAGGTATTAGGCATCAGGCAAATATATAATGATAATGATAATGATAATGATAATAATAATAATAAACTGGTTTGAATAAACTGGCTTATTAATAAAATGAGGTTTCAAGCATCTCATGTGATTTAAGGTGTAGATAATGGATCTAGGACCAGCACTGTAGCAGGTGGACTCTAAGAGGCCTCCGCTCTCTGCCTCCTGGTATTCATGCTCTGGTGTGATCCTCTTTCCTTAAGTGTAGATAGAGACCCATGACTTGTTTCTAACCAAAAGAATACAACAAAGGTTGTGAGATGTTACTTCTATGATTATGTTATATGAGATCTTCACTTCCGTCTTACTGTCATATTCTCTATTGATTCTTTCTTGCTGGTAAGAAAGTAAGCTGCCACATGAAGAGGCCCAAGTGGCAAGAAACCAAGAGCCAGCAAGGACTTGAGAACCTCAGTCTGACGACCTGCCAGAACTGAATCCTGCCAAAACCCATGCAAACGTGGCAGTGGATCTTTCTTTGGTAGAGCCTCAGATCAGACCCCAGACCTGGTCAACACTGTGATTGTAGCCCTTATAAGAGACGCCAAAACAGAGGACGTTCCTAAATAGTATCTAGATTCCTGACCATAGAAATAGTGGGATAATAGATGTGTGTTGTTTTAAGCCACTAAGTCATGGCAATTTGTTACACAGCAATAAATCACTAACATAGGCATTGAGTTGGTGGTGAGGCTAAGTGAATATTAGGCCGAATGGCCTTGAAGGCAAGGGTTGGTGAGAGGAGACAAACAGGTACAGACAGCCAAGTACATCTGTGTATGATCACTGTCCACAGTTGCAAGGGCAGGACAGGACACCTCTTCACACCCTCCCCTCACTCCTCTCTTTTTTCTTGCTGGAATGACAACATTTTGTTGTGTATACTTTCTGGTTGCAAGGCTAAAAACCAATGAATGGGTAATATACAAAGATCTAGTTCTCTTTTAAACAAATCAGATCCAGTTCCGCTGCTGGTCCATGGAAATAAAGTTTTGGGTTAAATCCAATTGTGTGGAATCCAATTTTAATAGGTGGAACAGAAACAGAATTTCAAAGTGATGTTCAGAAACATGTCCAGTGTTCTTTTAGTGAATTAAAAAATAAACTTTTCATATGATGTTTGAAAGTCCTCGTATTCTTGATTCCGATTTTATTTTTCCTCCTCTAACCTTTAGTGGAATCAATTATTTTTTATATAGACACCTAGAAGGGCAAGGTGAAAAGTCTTGATCCCCAAGGATATTATATTTTAATAGCTTACTGGGGAATAAAAAAGGTAAAATGTTTTTCTTTCTCTATAAAACAACACTATACTTTAAAATGAACAGAAATGAGGAGTTCATTAAATACAACCGTGAGGGATGAAATCTAAATTATGTCTCTTGTTCTACCAGATTCATTTTGTAATGTTGGTAAATTTCTCAACCTCTTTGGGGTGTGTGTGTGTGTGTGTGTATGTGTGTGTTTTCTACAGTGCTTTCAGAAACAAAACACTACGTCAATAGGAAGGCTTTTGAAAAACTTTTAAGGGTACTGTGCCATGTTTGAATATTTATTTGAAAAAGATTGTAAAATCTAACAGAAGATCAACAATAACCATGTATGTCAGATCAGTTCCTTACTAGAGGACTTCATTTATATTTTTCTATTTTAATAACTATTTCTAGATAGCCAAGATTAAAAGCCAATTTTTTTGCTTAAAATTTAGTCACAAGAGCGGAGCTTCTGTCACAAAACAGGTGGTTAGAGTGTAGAATTGTGAATACTTAGAAATGCCTAATAATTATATTTTTTCTGTTTTATTTATTTATTTTTTTATTTTTATAAATATCTTTCCAGTTAAAAAAATAAGAATCTTAATTACATATTTTAGTATGCTTATAACTTTTTGCTGTATTAGCGCCTACTTTTGTTTACATGAAACAGGCACATTTTGCAGTATTGGGACATTTTTATATGGTTAGAGAAAAGGAAAAATAAAAGGAAACTAGAAAACTTAAATTAAAAATTGCCACTAAATCAAATCAGAAGTCATTTTTCACAGAAAATAAAAGGCCTTTCCTCTGCAACAAATGAAATATGATAAGAAATCTATGGTGACAAATAGCTTCTTTTCAAAGTATAGTGCAATTGGCATTCAGTGTTTTGGGATGCCAGTGGTTTTGGTTATAAACAACATTAAATAAAATGCTCCTATGCGCCTATGACTTAGGTTCTGGTAAAGACTATAAATGGAGCTTTGCAGAGGAAAATTCTTATAGACTGACGACTAGAGAAGTACAATTTTGAGATGGTGTTTTCTTTAGAAGTCAAGCTAAGGTGTACACTTGCAAGTTTTAGGCGGGAGGAAAAGAGGAAGAAGAAATTCACAAAACTGTTATTAGTGACAATACCAAAAAACAAAAGTTCCCTTGGTTTTTAATGTGAAAGGATGTTATTTTTTATAAATTTTTTTATTGTTATGTTAATCCCCATACATTATATCATTAGTTTTAGATGTAGTGTTCCATGATTCATTGTTTGTGCATAACACCCAGTGCTCCATGCAGAATGTGCCCTCTTTAATACCCATCACCAGGCTAACCCATCCTCCCCTCCCCCAGAACCCTCAGTTTGTTTTTCAGAGTCCATCGTCTCTCATGGTTCGTCTACCCCTCCGATTTCCCCCCTTCATTCTTCCCCTCCTGCTATCTTCTTCTTTTTTTTCTTAACATATATAACACACACATACACACACACACACACACACACACACACCAAAGAGGTTGAGAAATTTACCAACATTACAAAATGAATCTGGTAGAACAAGAGACATAATTTAGATTCAACAGTCTTGCACAATTCACAGTGCTTACCAGAGCACATACCTTCCCCAGTGTCTATCACCCAGTCACCCCATCCCTCCCACCCCACCCCCCACTCCAGCAACCCTCTGTTTGTTTAAAGGATGTTATTTTAAAATGACTTTAACGTCATTACAATAATTTTACATAGGATCAAGATATACGTATTTAATTCAGTCTTGTATTTATACATAGTTTATATGAAAATATGTAACCAAAAATAAGGATAGTTATATATAATCTATAAATTATTATGTATTATTATTTAAAAACAAAATCAAATGCAGCAGAGATGACAATTTTATATTTATTTAATTATTTATATATAGCTGATTCTCATTATTCACAGCAGTTATGTTTCATAAAGTTGCCTCCAACACTGAATTAGCAAATGCTGAGTCGTTGCTCCTTGGGGGACTAGGTACATACATATACATATCTTACAAAGATTATGTAGTCTTAAATTCAGAAACAACTCATCCTGGTATTCTAATTTCTTATTCTTATTCATTCTCATTTCTAGATTTTTTTCTATTCTATTTTATAAAAGAGAAAACGAGGTCCGAAAATGTTAAGAGACTTGCCTGAGGCCGTTCCACCAACAGGTGCCAGAGTAGGGATTCAAAGCTTGGTCCAAGCGGCCGAGCTGGAGCTCCTTGTGCAGTGCTGCGCAGGTCTGCTCTTACCGTCTCCATTGTCATAGAACAAGAAGGCAGAGGTAGCTTCGTTGACCTCATCTGGGAACGTAGGAGGTGGGGAACTCACATCTTTTCCTGTTCTGGACATGTGCGTGAATGGACATGTGCATGAACGCACCAAGAGTATTACTTCTGAGGTTACAAACAAATTTTAGTAAGTAGGCGATTTTATAAATATGAAATCTGCAAATAACAAGGATGGACTGTAGTTAGTCCAGGGAGCTACTCAGCCTTTACCAACCAGTATCACAAAGGCGTGGACTAATCAGAGTAGATGTCAGCAGTAAATAATTGGCATGACTGTATTGGCCTGTACTGGGCTATCATCCTGGATCACCTCAAACCGTAAAACACATTTCAAAAACACATTTCTAGTTTTCCATATACGACCACATTGGTACCAACCGCCGTTGTAGAGCAACATTTCATTTTGATGTATAAACTCTGAAAAAAATATGAAACTGTCATTGTCCTCTTGTACGATCCAGCTCCAAGATATTGCTTACATTATTTTCATTTGAAATGCTTAAAAACTTGTATTTGGATTAAACACAATAAGGATTACAAGTATCTGAAGATAATCGGGCTTCAGTAAAAATATCTGTGAATCAACCAGGGTGACAGCTCTCCAAGGTTGGTTATTCCACTTTATATGCCATATTACTTTATTTTTTTAATTTATTTTTTTAATTACATTATGTTAGTCACCAGACAGTACATCATTAGTTTTTGGTGTAGTGATCCACGATTCATTGTTTTCGTGTAACACCCAGTGCTCCATGCAGTACGTGTCCTCCTTAATACCCATCACCGGGCTAACCCATCCCCTCACCCCCCTCCCCTCTGAAACCCTCAGTTTGTTTCTCAGAGTCCATAGTCTCTCATGGTTCATCTCTCCCTCCGATTCCCACCCCCTTCATTTTCCTTTCCTTCTCCTAATATCCTCCATGTCATTTCTTATGTTCCACAAGTAAGTGAAACCATATGATAAATGACTTTCTCTGCTTGGCTTCTCTCACTTAGCATAATCTCCTCCAGTCCCATCCATGTTGATGCAAAAGTTGGGTATTCATCCTTTTTGATGGTTGAATAATATTCCATTGTGTGTGTGTGTGTGTGTGTGTGTGTGTGTGTGTGTGTGTATATACCGTATTACTTTAAATAGTCTATGATTACTTAAAATGAGCTAGAAAATGCTTTTAATTTTTCATTTACAGGTTTTTTCAAGTCTAAAGGACAGTAATATCATTTATTTAATTTTTATTATTTTATAGGTAATTTCTATGGCAATTTTCAATGTTACATGTGTACAAAGGTTATGCTTCATAAATCTTAAAGTGTGAAGAACAAATTTTCTCTACACACTAAACATGGACCATTATTCCCAGATCTATTTCTAAAAATGAAGTAAACAAATTACAAATAAAATGTTAGTGCTTTGCAATTTTAGTGGCAGAGAGAGTATTCAGAAATAGATTACTCTAAAATGAGTAAGAAGTCTAATGGTAGGACTTCGTGTTTATAAAAGAATAGGGCCCATGTGGCCTCGGAGGGTGCAGATTTCTGAATTATATTTATAATTTTCTCCCTCCCTCTTCTCTTTCTCCTTCCCTTTCTCTTTCCCTTCTCCTCCCCTCCCTTCCCCTTCTCTTCTCTTTCTTTTCTCTCCTCCCCTCCCTTCCTCTCTTTTCCTTTCCCCTCTCCTCCCCTCCCCTTCCCTCTCCTCTACTCCACCCTCGTCTCCTCCCTTCCTTCCTCCCTCTCTTCCTCCCTTCCTTCCTCCCTCCCTCCCTCCCTCCCTTCCTTCCTTTTTTCCTTTCTTCCTTTCTTCCTTTCTTCCTTCCTTCCTTCCTTCCTTCCTTCCTTCCTTCCTTCCTTCCTTCCCTCTCCCTTCCTTCCTTCCTTTCTTCCTTCCCTTCCCTTCCTCCCTCCTTTCTTTCCTTCCTTTCTTTTGTCTGACCTTCTCTATTGCTATTATCCCAGCCCTAATTGAGGTACTTATCCTCTTGTTTGCCTATACCAAGTCTTCTCTAAAGTTAAAGTCTAGCAATCACTTGGAGATCTTGTTAAAATGCTAGGTCTAGTTCAGTAGATTTGGGGTGGGGCCTGTAGTTCTTCATTTCTCACATGCTCTCACATGATGCTGATGTGCTGTATGGCTGGCCATACTTTGAATAATCTGAACCTAGACTACTTCCCCTGCTTCTTACGGGTTTCTGTCCCATTAAGTGCTTTCCCATAATGCACTAAAGTGTTTCCTATAGCCAAGAAGTTCTCCCTAAAGTTCTTCCAGAAGCACCCTCATAACTCCTACACATCACTACCCCTTTCTTTCCTATAATATTAACTACTATTCTGACTTGTCTAGTCATAACTTTTTCACACACACACTTTATAAAGTGTTTTCCACATAAGGACTCATTCCTACACGTTATAATTTAGTTTTGCTTCTTTTCTTGAATTTCTAAGTAAATAATATTTATTAAATAAAATCACAGCATGACATCTCATATGCCTAGCTTCTTTGCTCAAAATTACCTTTATGAGATTTATCTATATCATTACATGCATTCATTTTCTTTGCTGCATAGTATTCCATTATAAAGATGTATCACTATGTATCTTTGTACCCTTGGTAGATAACTGGGTTGTCTTTAGCTACCACCAATAATGCCTGCAATAAACATTCTAGAACATGTTCTAGAATAAATTTTAGTTACTATTTACTTAGGAGTGAAATTGTTGGGCTATATAGTATGTGGATTATGTATCTTCTTCCACTTGAATATATAATGCCAAACTCTTTTTCAAAGTGATTATGTCAATTTGCTGATCCAACCTCAGTATATGAGAGTTCCTGTTGCTCTATAAACACTTGCTATTGTCTGTTATTAATTTTAGAAAATCTGGCGGGTATATAGTATCTCCTACAGTTTTAATTTGCTGATTACTGAGGTTAAATGCTTTAAAAATATGTTTATTGGTCAATTATAACATCCTCTTCTATAAGACTTTGTTAAAGTCCTTTTTTTTTTTTTAGTTATTTTATCAGTTGGCCTTTTTCTTACTGTTTTGTAGAAGTTCTTTATGTTGTTTATATGTATTGTATGTATTTTCTCCTGCCTGTGGCTGGTTTTATTACTGTCTTAATGTTTTCTTTTGATAAGAGGAAGTTATTAAGTTTAATATAGTCCAGTTGAGCAATATTTTATTTTAAGGTTCCTGCTTTTTTGATCCTATTAAAAAAGTGTTTCCAGGACGTCTGGTGGCTCAGTTGGTTAAGCGTCTACCTTTGCCTCCAGGTCATGATCCCGGGGTCCGGGGATTAAGCCCCGAGTCAAGTCAGGTTCCCTCTCAGCAGGGAGTCTGCTTCTCCCCCTCTCTCTGCACCCCCCCCGCTCGTGCTCTCTCTCTCTCTCGCAAATAAATAAAAAAATCTTTTAAAAAAAATGTTTTCCCACTCCCAAATCATAAAGTCTTATATTATCTTCTAGAAGCTTCATGATTTAGTTTTCATTTTTAGCTTTACCTGGAATTAATTATTGTGTATGTTATGAAGTAGGAGTCAAGCTTAATGTATTTTTCCATATAGATATCCCATTGGTCCAGCGCCATTTATTGAAAAGACCATCTCTTCCATACTGCTATTTTTCCTAAATCAAGTGTACATATAAGCATGGATCTGTTTATGGACTTTCTAACATATTTAATTGATCTCTCTTTAATCCTAGTGCCAATATAACAATGTCTTAACCACTGTAGCTTTCTTTTGAGTCTTGATACTGGGTAGAGTAATTTCCCCCTTTTTGCTGTTTGTATTCAAAAGTGCTTTGACTATTCCTGTGTCATTGCATTCACATACACATTTTGGTATCTGTCAATTAAAGAAAAAAGTTGGGATATTTGTTAGATTGCATTGACTCTATAGATCAGTTTGGGGCTAATTAATATCTTTACCACACTGATTCTTTCAGTTTATAAATATGTTATATTCCTCTATTTATTCAGGTTTTCTTTAGTTTGTTTCAGTACTGTTTTATAATTGTTCATGAGAGGTCTTATATAAAAATTTGTTAAATTTATTCCTAATTTTTATTCTTCCATAAACAGCATGGTATTTTTTTTTTTTATTTTTTGCCTTAGAAAATGTGTTTTTAATTTTTATTGGTTATTTTTGTCATAATATTTTTTCTTTTTTCATAATATTTTTAGATTATGAACAGTATATTTAAATAATTAATTTTTCTCTTTATTGCCAATAAGTTGACTTTGTCTCTACCAATATTACAATATTTGTTAATTATTTCTAACTTATCAAAAATAAAGAAAATCAGATATGTTTTTAAAGAGGTAGATCAAAATCTGTCATAATTAGATTCATTTAAGCTTACTATTCCATATCCTATATGTTAATTAAATTAATTTTAAATTAAAAAAAGAAAGAAATTTGGCATGATTTAAAAGATTGTAGGAGATTAAATATAACAGAGTATGCAAATCTTAAGCATATAACTCCATGAATTTTTATAGATACATTTTAATATGTAATATATACTTATAATATATAATATATAATTTTAATTAACTTCACATAAATATATATTTAAAATACATTATATATTAAATATATATAAATATTTATATATCTATGTTTACATATATTTATTTTATATCCAATTATATATTATTATATTATATGTTATTATATTATTTATTTTTACAAATATATATATATATTTATATGTATCCATGTGGCCTCAACGCAGATTAAAATAAAGAACATTGACAAGATTACAGAAGTTTTTCTTTTGTCTCTTCACAGTTAAGACCTATTGCATTCTCCAGAGAAAATCATTCTAAATTCTATCTCTGTAAATTAATTTTTTTTTCTTGAACTTCATATAAATGGAATTATACAGGATGTAGCATTTTGTGTTTGGTTTCTTTAGTCTTTCATTACGTTGTGCAATTTATCCTTGTTTTTGCATATGCAAGTACTATTTTTTAGTGCTCTATAATATTTTAATGAATCTATTCATTCCACTCTTGACAGACATTTGAGTTGTTCCTAAATCCTGATTATGAACTATTCCGCTGTAAAAATTCACTTTTTTTTTTTTAAAGATTTTATTTATTTATTTGAGAGAGAGAATGAGATAGAGAGAGAGCATGAGAGGGGGGAGGGTCAGAGGGAGAAGCAGACTCCCCGCTGAGCAGGGAGCCCGATGCGGGACTCGATCCAGGGCCTGAGCCGAAGGCAGTCGCTTAACCAACTGAGCCACCCAGGCGCCCCACATTTTTTTTGGTATACATATACCCTCACTTTTCTTATGTGTATGTTTAGGAGTGCTGGATCCTAGGTTTGATGTATGTTTAGCTTTGATAAATATGGGAATGACATTTTTAAATTAATACAGTGAAGGGGCGCCTGGGTGGCTCACTTGGTTAAGTGTCTGCCTTCGGCTCAGGTCATGATCCTGGAGTCCCAGGATCGAGCCCCACATCAGGCTCCCCGTTCAATGGGAGTCTGCTTCTTCCTCAGACCCTCCTCCCTCTCATGCTCTCTCTCACTCACTCTCTCTCTCTAATAAATAAAATCTTTAAAAAAATAAAAATAAATAAATTAATACAGAGAAACTACACTTCTCTAATTTTGAGCTGATGGTTGTTTTATAAGAATGGGGCTGAGAATAATTGGAGTCATTGCAGAAGGGATTGTAGATGAAGAATTGGTTAACCAGTTTGGCAAGAATCAGAAACCAGCAAATAAGCTTTTAAGCATTCTAATTACAAAAAGCTTCTACTGGTACTCCTCTGACTTGTAAATGTTTTACCTGATAAGTAATATAAGAAGATGGCAGCCTAACCTTACAAAGTTTAGGGTAAACACTATTGAGGTGTGTAAGTGTCACACTGTTTTCATGAAATGATAGTTTTGTCATTCCCTTTGCAATTATTTTCATGTTCATTGCTTTGGAGAGAGACTTTAATCAGTGTTAAACAGTAGTATAAGATAGTCTTTTTCTATGAGAGATAAAATATCACTTAAAAAAATAGCATTAAGCCAATACATATAATGTGAACTCCCTGAAGTTAAGTCTAATGAGCTAGCTGCCTTTTGGAAACATATAGTTATCCTTATAAAGAAATTAAGAATTTCTTCTTCATTCTGTAAGCGATCTCTAGAAAAGTGGTCCACAAGGAAATAGTATAGTATATAGTGATTTAACAATTCTATACATCATCCAGTGCTCATCACAAGTGCACTTCTTAATCCCCATCACCTATGTCCCCACTCCCCTCCCTTCTGGTAACCATCAGTTTGTTCTCTGTAGCTGAGAGTCTGTTCCGTGGTTTCTCTTTCTCTCTTTTCTTCCTTTGCTCATTTTTTGTTTCTTAATACCACATATGAGGGAAATCATACAGTATTTGTTTTCCTCTGATTAATTTCAACTCCAACAATTACTGAGATTAAAGTAGCAATCTGCCATAACTCTATTCTGAATACATATTTTTTCTTTTCTCTGTTAAACCAGTAGGAAGATATGGGCATAATGTTTAGAGTTTTCACTTCTAGAAATATATTATTATAAAATAAAACAGTAAATAACATATTGGCATCTTTTCATTTAGAAAGCTATTTCTTAGATAGGAATTGGAATCATTATGTGATATGTTACAAGGAAATGCCCACAGTTTAGCAGTAGCTTCATGATTTTATTTTTTTTTTCATTTTTTTAAAGATTTATTTATTTTAGAGAGAGAGAGAGAGAGTGTGTGTGTGTGTGTGTGTGTGTGTGAGCAGGCAGAGGGGCAGAGGGAGAGGGAGAGAGAGAATCTCAAATAGACTCCCCAGTGAGCCTGGAGCCCAATGCAGGGTTCGATCTCACAACCCTGAGATCATGACCTGAGCCAAAATCAAGAGTTGGAGGATTAACTGACTGAACCACCCAGGTGCCCCTAGCTTCATGCTTTTAGAGTTATGTGTATTATAGAAATCACAGAGCGTTTCAAACTAAGCGGAATAGCCTTAGATCAATGGACCTGACAGATACCTGACAATTCTGGGAGGCAGAGTTGGCTTGCAGAAAGGTAAGATTTACTGATGCATCAATAAACCGGAAGGATTATATTAAACTGTGACTGGAAAGTCTTTTTGTTTGTTTTTGTTTTTATTTTTTATTTTTTAAGCAATACCGACACCCAATGTGAGGCCTGAACTCACAACCCTGAGATCAAGAGTCACAAGATCTACTAACTGAGCCAGCCAGTCATCCAGTGATTGGAAAGTTTTGAGTTTTCTGCTCTCGCACAATGTATGGAAATAGGTCTGGCAAGCATAACATCTTGGATAAAGAATATGATGAGACAGGGTTTTCTCTTGAATGAGGTTTTCAAATGAGGTAAATTGAGTAAATCAATAGTACTTTTAGTATACCTCTATTATTATTTACATTTATATTTACATGTCTCCACTTCTAGATGTGAGTTTTTAAGAGCTGGTTCTTAATCATCTCTGCATCCTTAGAACCCAACATAGTGTCTAACACATGGAGACCTTCAAGCATGTTTCATATCAGTGGTTTTCAACCAGAGCCAAGTTTGCAATGAGGGGACCCTGTCTGGAGACATCTTTTGCTTGTCACAACTGGTGGGGAGATAGAGGTTAGGGGCACTACTAAACATCCTACAATGCACAGGACAGCCCTCACAACAAAGAATGATCTGGACCAAAATCAATATTGCTGAGGTTGTGAAACTGTTTTAGATGAATTAATAAATTCATTATTGGTAAATGAGCCCTTCAATGTGAAATAACCTAGAATTGTTTATACCACATGTTTTTGCTCTTAAAATTTAGTCCTGGTAATCAGCTAGAAAATGTTTGACTTTTTTACTTACATGTTTTTGAAAAGGAGTTAAACTTTTTGTTTTGGATTTATTTATATAATTTTGTTATAGAATTTAAAGTACAATTAAACTGTTATATATTTGAATTACATATTAATGGCTTTTAATTTCACTTGCATCTAATCCTGAGTCCTGGTGTTGAATCATACATATATTTTTTTTATTTTGAAATAGTAATTTAACACAAAAATTCCACAGAGCTTGTCTTTCAGGGCATCAGTGGAATCTGTAATATAGTAATTTCTTTATTGATTAAAATAAAATATAAGGTAAAGTGAAAAAAAAGCTCATGAAAAATCATGAGGGAAACTTATGGCCTTAGACATCTTTCACACATAATGGGCTATATGAAATGGTAATAGTCGCCATTTAAACTTCAAAAATAAAAGCAGCCTTGGACTTGATTTTTATCTTTTCCATTTTCATCTACTATATAAATCTGACAAGTTGATAGTTCCCAGTGATGTCTAAATTAGAAGGAAGATACCACTGCACATGTGATTGGAGAACAGAATAGCAATGTTATTTCTTCTTGGAAAATGTGCCTAGCAATATTTCACCATCAAGTATCTTCTCTACTATCACCCAAAAAAGTAGAAAATAATGAAGAAATGCTCAGATAAAGGTAAAGGTGTTTCATTTTTTTTTCATTATTTTTGGCCAATGAAAATGAAAGTATGTACTGGGTTTTGTCATAATGCGCACAGATTATATGTCAGAGCAATCCAAAACACCCAGAATGTGTTTTGGCATCCAGATTAAGAATACAAAGGTCCAAGAAGGCTGAACTTCTCCATATGTTGAGCAGTACACCTTGTACCAGTAACCAATGACAGGGGAGAACTGAAACTACAGGGAGAATAGCAAAGATCATCATAATACCAGCCACCAGGGAAAGAAGTCCAAACCTTTCTGCCTACTGAGTCTTGGTATTAGACTCGTCAAAGAAGACACAACACACTCAAGCACAGAATGGAACAACATTTTTGCTCAAGACAAGGAAAGAGCATTTTGGCTTTTACATTTATTTGATTGGATGATTAAGCTACTAATTGGCCTCCCGACTGACATTGATACATTCCCAGAAAAGAGACAGAGCTGTGTTAACTCCATAATGTGTATAGGTCCCTCATGGCTAGTGGGTGCCCCTGGAAACTGACACAGGAATTGGCTTATCCACGCCCCTCTTGTGCTGCAGTAGAAGGACCCTGAGGCCTCCTGTCTGGAGTCCGTATTTCTGAAAGCTGTGGGTGTGCCTGAGGGCCACTGAAACAGAGCAAAGGAATACTCATTGATCCTGAAACAGGGAAAGATATTCCCACACAAGGAGATAAACCTGTTGCAGACTGTGTTGGCTTTTTATCTCTTGGTTAAGAAAACATTTCATAAAAGCCATCTATGAAAAACCTACAGCAAATATCATTCTCAATGGGGAAAAACTGAGAGCTTCCCCCCTAGGTCAGGAATGTGACAGGGATGTCCACTATCACCACTGCTATTCAACATAGTATTAGAAGTCCTAGCCACAGCAATCAGACAACAAAAAGAAATAAAAGGCATCCAGATAGGCAAAGAAGAAGTCAAACTCTCACTCTTTGCAGATGATATGATACTTTATGTGGAAAACCCAAAAGACTCTACCCCAAAACTGCTAGAACTCATACAGGAATTCAGTAAAGTGGCAGGATATAAAATCAATGCACAGAAATCAGTGGCATTCCTATACACCAACAACAAGACAGAAGAAAGAGAAATTAAGGAGTCGATCCCATTTACAATTGCACCCAAAACCATAAGATACCTAGGAATAAATCTAACCAAAGAGGCAAAGGATCTGTACTCAGAAAACTATAAAATACTCATGAAAGAAATTGAGGAAGACACAAAGAAATGGAAAAACGTTCCATGCTCATGGATTGGAAGAACAAATATTGTGAAGATGTCAATGCTACCTAGAGCAATCTACACATTCAATGCAATCCCCATCAAAATACCATCCACTTTTTTCAAAGAAATGGAGCTAATAACCCTAAAATTTGTATGGAACCAGAAAAGACCCTGAATAGCCAGAGGAATGTTGAAAAAGAAAAGCAAAGCTGGCGGCATCACAATTCCAGACTTCCAGCTCTACTACAAAGCTGTCATCATCAAGACAGTATGGTACTGGCACAAAAACAGACACATAGATCAATGGAACAGAATAGAGAGCCCAGAAATGGACCCTCAACTCTATGGTCAACTAATCTTTGACAAAACAGGAAAGAATGTCCAATGGCAAAAAGACAGTCTCTTCAACAAATGGTGTTGGGAAAATTGGACAGCCATATGCAGAAGAATGAAACTGGACCATTTCCTTACACCACACACAAAAACAGACTCAAAATGGTTGAAAGACCTCAATGGGAGACAGGAGTCCATCAAAATCCTAAAGGAGAACACAGGCAGCAACCTCTTTGACCTCAGCCGCAGCAACTTCTTCCTAGAAACATCGCCAAAGGCAAGGGAAGCAAGGGCAAAAATGAACTATTGGGACTTCATCAAGATAAAAAGCTTTTGCACAGCAAAAGAAACAGTCCACAAAACCAAAAGACAACCGACACAATGGGAGAAGATATTTGCAAATGACAAAGCAGATAAAGGGCTAGTATCCAAAATCTATAAAGACCTTATCAAACTCAACACCCAAAGAACAAATGATCCAATCAAGAAATGGGCAGAAGACATGAACAGACATTTTTCCAAAGAAGACATCCAAATGGCCAACAGACATATGAAAAAGTGCTCAACATCGCTTGGCATCAGGGAAATCCAAATCAAAACCTCAATGAGACACCACCTCACACCAGTCAGAATGGCTAAAATTAACAAGTCAGGAAATGATAGATGTTGGCGGGGATGTGGAGAAAGGGGAACCCTCCTACACTGTTGGTGGGAATGCAAGCTGGTGCAGCCACTCTGGAAAACAGTATGGAGGTTCCTCAAAAAGTTGAAAATAGAGCTACCATATGATCCAGCAATTGCACTACTGGGTATTTACCCCAAAGATACAAATGTAAGGATCTGAAGGGGTACGTGCTATAGTAGCAATGTCCACAACAGCCAAACTGTGGAAAGAGCCAAGATGTCCATCGACAGATGAATGGATAAAGAAGATGTGTTATATTTAGATAGATAGATAGATAGATAGATAGATAGATAGATAGATAGTTAGATAGATAGATAGATACACAATGGAATATTATGCAGCCATCAAAAGGAATGAGATCTTGCCATTTGCAGTGATGTGGATTGAACTGGAGGGTCTTATGATGAGCGCAATAAGTCAATCAGAGAAAGACATGTATCATATGACCTCACTGATATGAGGAATTCTTAATCTTTGGAAACAAACTGAGGGTTGCTGGAGTGGTGGGGGGTGGGAGGGATGGGGTGGCTGGGTGATAGACATTGGGGAGGGTATGTGCTATGGTGAGCACTGTGAATTGTGCAAGACTGTTGAATCACAGATCTGTACCTCTGAAACAAATAATGCAATATATGTTAAGGAAAAAAAAAAAAAGAAGAAGATAGCAGGAAGGGAAGAATGAAGGGGGGGAAATCGGAGGGGAAGACGAACCATGAGAGACGATGGACTCTGAAAAACAAACTGAGGGTTCTAGAGGGGAGGGGGGTGGGAGGATGGGTTAGCCTGGTGATGGGTATTAAAGAGGGCACATTCTGCATGGAGCACTGGGTGTTATGCACAAACAATGAATCATGGAACACTACATCAAAAACTAATGATGTAATGTATGGTGATTAACATAACAATAAAAAAAATTTAAAAAAAGAAAAATTCCAGCCCCAAGGCCCATTCTTATATGGCTGAGTGGAGGCTGAAAGACTACGCACCTCGGACTTCCTTTCCCAACATAAGCACACTAAGCCCCACAAAAAAGTCAGAATCTCTTCTCAATTAAATAAATGATGTCATTCTTGAGAAAAATGACATTCAACTTCAGCAATTTCCACAATAGATTGTACTGAATTTACTTGGTTCACAAAAATGATATCATAAACAGTTATGAACATAGAAATATCTGGAATTTGATGGTAAACTTGACTTAATTTTTAAGCATGGTTGGAATCAACTACTCAAATATATGTATAATCTCATTACCTATAGGTCAAGGAAAGCATTTCTTATGACTTCTAAAACAATTATCATCACATCTTCAAGTAGCAAGATGGTGATAATTACTATATTTCTTGAGGCTCACTGCTGGCAGGATCCTTGAGCACAACATGATTGGATGTGCTGTAGGGCTTGAGGCCAAGGAGAATTACACTGGGAAAATCTTGTTTTGTAGGAAAAAAGTTCAGAAAACAGTATTACATTTTCTTTATTATATATACTGCATTTGAAAAAAAATCATTTGACATCATAACTCTCTCTAGAATCTGGTGTGCACTTACTGCCACATAAATCTGGACATCTCTTCAGTGAGGATCTTTTCTTAAATTGTGTTTTTACATCTGTTTTCTCGACACAGGCCAGGATATCCTTTCTGTCTCCTTCTGGTTACATACTATGCACAGGTGTGATTTCACCTTGCCTATCGGGCTGTGATGCATCATGTTATCTTATGTTGCCCTCAAATTAAAGGATGAACCTGTAGTAGTTTATGGATAAACACCTCAAGGACTTTATTTCTATACATTACAAAGCTGGAAGAGTTACTCAGAAGAACTGAAGCACCTTCTAAAATGTGTTTCCAAATTTTTTCATGTATCTTCAACGTGAATTATCAGAAAGAAACAATGAACAGATCCGCTTCTTCCCTTTGGGGATTTGAGAGAGGTTTGGTGGATTTAATGAGATTCTTGTGAAGATAATTAGCTGAACATTAATGTTTTTATCCTCAAGAAAGCATGCCATCAAATGTATTAGATTCCAGACAAAAGATCCACAAATCTTTGTAGATTATTGTGTCCAACAATTCCTGTTCCTCTATCAAAGAATAGTGAACCTATGATTAGCTTCATTAGGGTCACCAACAATGCAATCCTAGATAGCATTTCACTTGTGCGATGCTGCATGGTCTCTAGGCTGGTCCAGTTCCCAAATCTACACTCTTCCTGCATAAAATACTGACTCTGAGTTTATCAGAAAAGATGCACAACTCTCCTGGCTGGCAGCTATTACTCAAATTACAAATCACTGGGATAAAAACAAACAGCAGATAACCTACATGATGTTTTATTAAGCCTCTTCATTTGCTTATAAATTTTTTCCTATTTCTTTTGTATATAAAATCAAAAGAATGTACTGGATCTGTGACTTTGCAGAATAATCCTTTCCTTGTGAAGCTCACGGTATGTCTGAAGTACTAAAGAAAATATTAGATAAAAGAAGTAGCTCTTCTATTCAGTATCTGAAATATACGATGTGATACTGGAACTACTCCATGAAGTGTGTAATTATTTACATATGAAAAGTTTGCTGATCATGCCCAGGAGCAGACAAGACGGAAATGGCAATGAGATGCAGCACTGTTTTCTTACAGCTTTCTCAGTGGTCTGCGTGTCTAGATAAAAAGCAAGTGCTAAACAAAGAGATGATATTTCAATATAATCAATTGGGTGACTACCTTTGTAAAGTCTAGATGTGTGATAATACATCAAAATTCATCGAAAGTATTTTTAAGAGAATGTTTACGTGTTTTTGCTGTTTTATTTTCACTCAAATAAGCTATAAAAGCTAGAGCAATATATACTGTTAAAAAGATTATTGTAATACTATTTTTAGACATAAGAGGAAATGCCATGATAATTATTAAAAAGTACATTAGCTAAATGGAGCTCCCCCCCACCCCCCACACACATATTAGTAAAGCTATTTTAATAGAACAGTCTTCCTGAGGCCTTTTAATGTATCATTTTATTTTTGGTAAATGCAGCAGATATTATCATTTGATTACAACACTACTGCAGCTGTGTTATGACCCATGAAAATGTCAAGACTTATAACTAGAAATTTTGACTACATTGCTGCAATCACTATTAACTGCTTTTATTTAGCTTTTTATTTTTTTAATTTAATTTATTTTTTAAAAGAGTTTATTTATACGAGAGAGAAGGAGAGTGTGAGCAGGGGGAGGGGCAGCAGGAGAAGGAGATGCAGACTCCCCACTGAGCTGGTAGCCCAATTTGGGGCTTGATCCCAGGACCCTGAGATCATGACCTGAGCTGAAGTCAGATGTTTAACTGACTGAGCCACTCGGACGCTCTTCTATTAACTGCTTTTAATTTATCTGTGAAGAAATGGATTTATTATTTAGGAGAAATTGTGGTTTTGAAGTCAATAGAACTGAGTTGGACTATGTGCAGCTCTGCTTACTATGTAACGAGTTTTTTTTAATTTAATTTAATTTTATTATGTTATGTTAGTCACCATACAATACATCATTAGTTTTTGATGTGGTGATCCACGATCCATTGTTTTCGTATAACACCCAGTGCTCCATGCAGAACGTGCCCTCCTCAATACCCATCACCAGGCTAACACATCCTCCCACCCCCCTCCCCTCTAGAACCCTCAGTTTGTTTTTCAGAGTCCATCATCTCTCATGGTTCATCTCCCCCTCCGATTTCCCCCCCTTCATTTTTCCCTTCCTTCTCCTAATGTTCTCCATGCTATTCCTTATGTTCCACAAATAAGTGAACCATATGATAATTGACTTTCTCTGCTTGACTTATTTTACTTAGGGTAATCTCCTCCAGTCCCATCCATGTTGATATAAAAGTTGGGTATTCACCCTTTCTGATGGCTGAGTAATATTCCATTGTATATATGGACCACATCTTCTTTATCCATTCATCTGTTGAAGGGCATCTCAGCTCTTTCCAGAGTTTGGCTATTGCAGACATTGCTGCTATAACGAGGTTCTTAATGGGGTTGGAGAAAGAGGACACAAAGTACTTAGCACAGCAGTGGATAAGTAAATGGTAGGTTTTATTATGAACTTATTTTATGCATCAGTCCATTCTTATGCAGCAAATAAGATACTTCATTAGAACTAAGAAAGTGGTGTTTTGGAATCAATCCTTGTTTCATCCATTTTCAGTCTGCCTTTAACAGAAGCCTCAAAGTATGTTTGGTGGAAGAACATTTTTGGCTTTCATGATGCAGACAAAAATATGATGGGAAGTCCCTCTTATAACCTTTATTTCCCATTTTATTTCATAATAGATCTATTATCTATCAATATAATACAATCCTCTTGAATATAATTATAATTGAATCAGTATCATTATTTGTGCCATTGGGTATACATATTTTACCTATAATTAAAATAGAAATGCCATTTACTTCTTCAAAAATTACTTATTTTTCAAGTTATAAAAAATGCTACAAATTAGTCCAAGTTAAGCCTACACAGTCCTCACAATATTTAGTCAAGAAACGAGTTGCTTCCACCTATATATGCAGGATATTTTGTTAATTATTTCTGGGCAATGCAAAAGAAATAATACATTCATCTTATTCTCTCTGGTTTACTGTCTACCAGAAAGATAAGGCATGTAAATAATCAACTTTAATACAAAGTGTGATTCAGGAAAAAATGAGTAACGAATGTGTGCATGTGTATGTGTGTGCGAAAATTTAAATGTGTAGATATGTTGAGTCATGGGGATCTACTGGATTAGGGAGCATGCAGGGGGGTTTGTCCAATGGAAACAAATGCATGACTCCATTAGGGACTTGAGTTGGTTGGCAAAGGAGAGGGATGATTTTGAGTACATCATAGTATATACTGCTTACCTTTTCCTCATGTGTAAAAGTCTTATACTTAGGCCCATTCTAGGGAAAGGCACCAAAATAAAAGAATAGGTTAAAAATAATGCCATGTATTAATCATATGTTTTTTCAGAAGGGAAAGTACAAGTCTACTGTGCTTAAAATTTTATAAAGTGATTTATTTTATTTTATTTAATTTATTTGTTAAGATTTTATTTATTTATTTATTTGTCAGAGAGAGAAAGAGAGAGAGGGAACACAAGCAGAGGGAGGGAGCAGCAGAGGTAGAGGGAGAAACAGGCTTCCCACAGAGCAGGGAGCCCAATGCAGGGCCCAATCCCAGGACTCTGGGATCATGACCTGAGCTGAAGACAGACGCTTAACCGACTGAGCCACCCAGGCACCCCTATTTTTGTTTTTTGTTTTTTTAAATGAAAATTGGCAGTTTATTTTTCTGACTTTAGCAATTGTTCTTCATGAATCTATTTGGTTTAATAAATTGATTGGTTTTAAGTGTGCTTTATGAACTTGGGCTAATAACCCATTGTTATATTTTGCAATTTTTTTCTATTTATTCTTTGTGATTTTTTTTCTTTTGTGCTATAGAGAATCTGAATTTTGTTCATTTTCCACAGACAAATTCAGTAGTCACAGAACCACTTACTGAGAGGCCATCCCTTCCACACTCATGTGTGATGTCACATCTGCTATAACAAGAACTTTCCAAAATTCCTTGGGTCTGTTTATGGGGCTCTTTTTGCAGTCACATGGTTGTATTTGTTCATCCTGACACAAATAAGAGTATCAACGCTCTTACTGACTTGTTTTTAGTAGTGCAAATCTCCCCATCTTGTTCTTGGAAGTTGGCTCAGCTATTTTTTTTTTTTTTTAGAGAGGAGGAGAGAGAGGTGGTGGGGGGAGGGGCAGAGGGAAAGGGAGAGAATCAAGCAGGGTCCATGCCCAGCACAGAGCCTGACCTACTAAGTCACCCAGGTGCCCCTGGCTCAGCTATTTTTGACCACTTCCTCTTCCAAATAAATTTTAAGGTTCCCGGTTGGGATTTGATTTAAATTGTATGGATATTACAGATTAATTTGAGGCAAACTGACATCAACAATATTGATTGTTCCCAACCACTGATAAAACAGATTCTCTGAAGTATTTAGGTGTTTTTTTTTTTTTTTTTCTTGAAAACACTTAAAATGTAATCTCTGCATGCTATTGCACACTTTGTTATAGGTTGGGTATCTTCTATGAATGTGATTTTTTTTCTATTTAATTTTCAAATTGATTTGTAGTGACATGCTAGAGCTCACACCACCTTGCAAGGGCAATTGTGGGCATCTCTTCTCAGTCCTGCTTCAGTGACACCACACTGATAGCTTGAAATCAGCCATGGTGGGGGGGGGTGCGTCTTGGGGGCTCAGTTGGTTAAGTGGCAGACTCTTGGTTTTGGCTCAGGTCATGATCTCAGGGTCCTGGGATAGAGCCCCACATTGGGCTCCATGCTCAGCGGGGAGTCTGCTTGGGATTCTCTCTCTTCCTCTGCTCCTCCCTCTGCTCTCTCTCTTTCTCAAATAAATAAATACATAAATTCCAAAAAAAGAAAAAAAAGAAATCAGCCACAGTGAGAGTAGTTACACCATGGAAATCAGCAAACACTGAACATCAGGTTCCTCTTCCTTTTTTCCTTTCCTCTCTTCTGCTCCTTTCCCTTCCACCTCTCCCCTTCTTCCCTTCCTCCATCCCTTCCTTTTCCTTTCTTGAATACCAGGACATAGCTGCTCATGGTTATTTAATAGGAAGAATAGGATTTTTGTAATGCTAATCTTGAATCTAACAAAATTTTAAATCTTTTATTAGTTTCTATTTGTCTGTAGATTATCTTGGGTCTTATACATAGACATCAAATAAACTGCAAATACCAGTTTTATTTCTTTATTTCCAATTCTTATACATATTTTGTTTTATTTTGTTATTTAAAACCTCTAGTAGAATTCTGAGTAAAAGTGTTGAAAGAGGGCATGTTTTTCATGCCCCGGAAGTTCGGTGAAACTGCTTTTCAAGTTTTACCATTAAGTGTGATGCTTGTCATAAGCTTTTGTTAGCTAGTCATTACCACTTATGACTTCCATGTTGCTAAGACCACAGGCAGATGCTCAGTTCTCATTTTATGTGGTCAAACAGGCACATCAAGAACAGTTGACCTCTCCATGGAGCCCTTCAACTTCAGAACACCAGACTCCTGTTTTTCTTTCTACCCCTCTAGCTGTCCTCACTGTCCTTGCTGGTTCTTTTTCATTTCACTTATTTTGAAATGTTGGAGTTCCAGAAAGTGGTTATTGAACTTCTTCTCTCTTATAATTACACTCACTTGTGACTTCAAATACAGTTGATCCTTGAACAACACAGGTGTTAAGGGCACCAACCCTTTGCCCCCGCAGTAAAAAATCCACATGTAACTTCTGATTCCCCTCAAACTTAACTACTAATAGCCTACTGGTGACCAGAAGCCTTACAGATAACATAAACAGCCAATTAACACATATTTGTACGTCATATGTATTATATACTGTATCCTTACAATAAAGTAAGCTAAAGAAAAAATGTTAAGAACATCATAAGGGATAGAACATATATTTACAGTACTGTATTGTATTTATCGAAAAAAATCTATGTTATAAGTGGACTCATGCAGTTCAAACCCATGTTGTTCAAAGTTCAATTGTACTGCTATTCTTTGATGAGGTCTAATTTGTACCTCTAGTTTGTTCAGCTCTTCTGAAGTTTAAATTTGCGTATATAACTGCCTACTCATCACCTCTACTTCAACGTCTAATGTGTATTTCAAAGTGAATACCTGATATTTGCTGCCCCTATGCGACTAGACTTGTTCTGCCTGCATCTGTCAGTTACTCAAGCCAAAACCTTTGACATCCTCTCTTTTACACTCCACAATTAGCTTGTCAGTAAATCATGGTAGTTCTATAAATTTATATGAATATTTACAAAATATTCAAAGTTACACAAAATAACTATGCCACCTTCACTGTTGTCGCCCTGGTCTAAGGCACCATCTTTTTTTCTTCCCCTCTGGCTTTTTTTTTTTTTTTACCTCCCTCCTCTTTGGTCTTCTGTTCCTGAGCATTTCCTAAGAGCAGCCAGCACATGAAAAACCATGTGATGTATCGCATCTCTCTTCTGTTTAAATCTCTCCAAAGGGGGGCGCCTGGGTGGCTCAGTCGTTAAGCGGCTGCCTTCGGCTCAGGTCATGATCCCAGGGTCCTGGGATTGAGCCCCGCATCAGGCTCCCAGCTCAGCGGGAAGCCTGCTTCTCCCTCTCCCACTCCCCCTGCTTGTGTTCCCTCTCTCGCTGTGTCTCTCTCTGTCACATAAATAAAATAAAATCTTTAAAATAAATAAATAAATAAATCTCTCCAAAGGGTTCTCATCTCTTCCACCTCACCACATCTCCAGGGCCCATTGTGGGTTTCTGCCATCCTCACCTCTCTGACCTCATCTCCTACTACTCTCCCCACTCCAACCACACAGGTCTTCTTGGTCACCTGATAAGCCAGACAGGCACTTGCCATTTCCTCTGACTAGAGTGCTCTTTCCCCTTACTTCCTCCCATGTTTACTCAAATGTCACTTTCTCAGTGAATCTCGTCCTACGCCCCCAGGCTAAAGATTTAACTGGCCCCTTCTTCCATGATGCTGATCATCTCTTTTCCCTGGATGATTTTCTTCTCTTTTGGAGACCGTCACTAGTAATTTAGATATTTGTTCTTCTGTAATGTCTTAAATTTTTTTTATCATGGTGAAAAAGTCATAACATAAGATTTATCATTTTAACCATTTCTAAGTGTACAGTTCAGTGTTGTTAAATATATTTACATGGTTGTGTAACCAACCTCCAGAACCTTTTCATCTTGCAAAATTAAAACTCTATATTCATTAAACAATAATCCCCCTCTTCCCCTCCTCTCAACACCTGGCCATAGCCAATGTGATTTCTTAATATGGTATATGACATTAAGAGGTTTTTCTTTTGGGGCCCCTGGGTGGCTCAGATGGTTGAGCGTCTGCCTTCGGCTCAGGTCAAGATCTCTAGGTCCTGGGATCCAGCCCACGTTGGGCTCCCGGCTTGGCAGGGAGTCTACTTCTCCCTTTCCCTCTGCCTCTGCCTCTCCCCCTGTTTGTGATCTCTGTCTCTCTGTCTCTCTCAAATAAATAAATAAATCTTAAAAAAAAAAAAGGTTTTTCTCTTGAACCAGCTTTTCATTTCTAGGGAAAATATGCTTTTTGAATATCATGTACTTTTTAATGTACTGCAACTTGCAAGTACTTTATTTAGGATATTTTCATTTATGTTCTAGTTATTCAAAATTTTCTTTTCTTTTACTGTATTTTAAAAAATCAGTTACATATTTTGGGGTGCCTGGGTGGCTCAGTCATTTGGGTGCCCGACTCTTGATTTCCGCTCAGGTCATGATCTCAGGATCATGAGATCGAGCCCTGCAAAGGGCTTGCACTGAGCATGGAGCCTGCTTGGGATTCTCTCTCTCCCTCTCCCTCTGCCTCTCCCTGCCCACCCCACTTGCATGCTCTATTTCTCTTAATAAATAAATAAATAAATCTGTTACATATTTTTTTTCAGTTTTATTGAGGTATAATTGACAAATAATATTGTAATATATTTAAAGTGTACAAAATGATTTCATACATATACATTGTGGAAGGATTCACACAATTGAGTTAACGTATCTAGCATCTCACATATTTATCTTTTATTTTCTTTTACTGTTCTTGCCAGAGGTACACTACCCTTGTAAATCAAGGTTGATTTCACCTCACACAATGAGATAAGTGATTTTCCCTTTTTCCTTCTCTGAAAAAGTTTGTATAAAATAGAAATTATTCATATCTTCAATAGACTAGATGTTCTTTTATTTGTTTATTTATTTATTTATTTATTTGAGAGAGATGGAGATAGCGACAGAGATAGCATGAGAGAGCATGAGTGGGGAGGATAAGGAGAAGGGAGCAGGGAGCCTGGCGTGGGACTCGATCCCAGGACTCTGGGATCATGACCTGAGCCGAAGGCATACGCTTAACTGACTGAGCCACCCAGGCGCCCCAATAGACTAGATGTTCTTATTATGTTATTCAGATTTTTTATTTCTTCTTAAGTCAAACTTAACATTTTTTCTAGGAAATTATTCATTTAATTTTGAAATATTGGTAAAAAATTTTCAAATAATCCCATTATGAGTTTCTAAATCTGAAAATATATCTCCTTTCTAAATTGCTACTATCATATATTGCGTCTTTCGTTATTTTGTTTTTCTCAGTTCTCTTAACTTGTTGTGGATTATATATAGTACTAGATACTTTTGTTTTTTTTTTCTCTCTGTAGAACCCTGATTTCCTAGTCCACACTTTTATCAGCAAAGCAACTAAATCCACTCTGATAGAAGCTATGCATGTTTACTGCCTAAGGAAATACACAACTATACGAGAGGAAAAGCGGTGCACACGTGATTTAAGAAAGAATGGTCCTCACTTCTCCCCTGACACAGTGTTATTTTGGGTAATAGTTATGCCAAAATCATATGTCAAATGCATATTAAAGTTGATAACATTTCCAGCTGACTTTAATAAGACAAATGGAAATTATAGTAAAGCTAATGGAAAGAGCTGGATGATTACTTTAAGAAAGAAAAAGCCAGAAGGATTTCAAAAGGGCTTAGAGTGGTCATGGTGGGGACTGCTGAATTACTCATAAAAAAGAAGGAATGACAGTGATGAAATATGGTCAAAGCCACAGCTCCAGGGTTGAAATCATTCTACCAGTTATATCAAGTCCAGAAGGAAGGCAAGAATGAGCCCAAGAATCCAAAGAAAATGGCTAAGCTGAAGGAATGAGGGAGCGAGTGTGAGCAGATAAGGAGGTGAGAGGGCTGGAGATCAGAGCCTGAGAGTCAGGTGGATCACAGTTTGGGGACAATCAGATGGCAGTACTTACCCCTTCACAGGCTACAAAGTCTCTGCCTTGAGAAGTGAGACAAGAGCGAGAAAAGAGGAGACACAGCGGGGAGTCTTCACTGTTTTTGCTCGACTCCCCTGGGAGTGCCAACCTTCTGTTGCAGCTCCAAGGGTATTTTCATATTTACACTCAGTGCACCATCTGTTATTTTCCTGCCTGATTCATTATGAAACCCCCATACATGTTGGAGCAACTGAAATCTCTGCACTTCACTCTGGAAATGAAATTGTGATGACCAGGAAGTCAGAGCTTCAGGCAACTACTCTCCCTGATCCAACCTGTCTGGGTCACAGTGGGTGGTTGTGGCCACCCACATCTCCAGCTGCTGGTCATCCGTGCTCTGCTGCTGGCTTCTGCCTGACCTGGTAAATGAGGGGTCACTTCGAAGTGGTTGATGAACAAATGCAGCGGGGGAAACCAGAGGAATGTGACCTACACCTTGCTCTGAGGGATGAGTAAATGGGGACCTATCACCAGCATCCCAATTACACCTGAAGAGTTTGAATATGTATGAAGATCTCTCCCCTCTTCCCTCCCCCTATATTATTTAACTGTAGGGGGAAAAAAAAAAAAAGAGTGGGATATTAAGCCTGAACTGCAGTTTCTGAATAAAGAAAGTAGAGTCTCTGAGTCAATTTTCCCATGTCAATTTAAAGGTGAATGTTTACATTCAAATGATAAACTCCTATAGGAAGGTATGAGGGAGGGAAGGGATTAAAACATTAATGATGATAAATCTTCAAATTGGAGGGTAAGGGAAGCTTCTTTATGTATCTTTTTTAGATTTTATTTTTTTGTAGGGCTGGAAAAAGGAAGTACAAGGCTGCCATCCTGGTTTCTGTCAGAATGGCAACACTGTTCTTTCTGATAAGGAGGGGTGGCAGGATGTTCCAAACCTTTAGACTAAAATACCTGGTCCTCATCCTGAGGATGCTGTTCAAGATTTGACGCAATTACTCGATGCATGCCACCTCACTCCATTCCTGGGAGGACAACTAAGAAGGCTTCATGCAGATATTAATAAGGAGAAATTTAAAAATGTACATAATATATGATATGTAATATACAATTTATATAATGTATAATATATACATTTATATTTATAAATATTTATTATTTAATTATATAAATATTAACTACAGAAATATAAATTATATATACATTTACATGTATACATTTATGTATACTTTTGAGATTTTTTGACCTGTCTCTAGCAAACAAGAAGCATAGTTCTTATAGAACCACAACTGGGGGATAACCATTTAATCCTTAAAAGATAAACTCTGGAGCATAGTACAAAGAGATGACATTGTCACGAAATGCTCAGATTATTATATCCTACCAGAAACTGTCTTCAGTTTATTGACTTCTGGTTTTGATTAGAGGCCATTTTCTCTTATATGATGGAAGGAAATGTTAGTCTCTGAAGACATTCATATCCCTTAAGAGTTATAAGTGTCATTGATTAGTTTTCTCTATTGTACACACTCTGGCTCCCACCTATTTACCATGTTAATATGCACATTTCTCATGAAAGCATTCTATAGTATATTTATTTATTTATTTATTTTAAAGATTCCTTTATTTGAGAGAAAGAGAGGGAGTGGGCAGGAGGAAGGGTAAAGGGAGAGGGAGAGAAGCGAGGAGCTCGACGTGGGGCTCAGATCTCATGACCCTGAGATCATGACCTGAGCTGAAATCAAGAGTTGGAAGTTTGAGCCACCTAGGCATCCCAAGCATTCTATAGTATTTTTTAGATACTAGAGACTTTCTAAAGCCATGGAAAAGCAACACATTTCCTTGACTTGAACAGAAAATTAGTTCTCATTACTTTTCCTGCTGTTTAATTTCTTAGTTTCAGGCCAATAGAGAACAATATAAAATAACCAGCAAACTAAGCAAAATATATATGTTTATATACATATATGTACACATACATGTATATATATCTCAGTGTCTAATGAATTAGACTCTATTTTCAACAGACAGATGGCATTGTGAATCTTAATACTCGCTAGCTTGCCTTCTGTGTGCTGTTCTAAAAAGTTAAAAATTGAAGGAAGCATTTCTACACTTTCCAGCAGCATCAGCAGGAGTGTGAAATAATTCTTCCTTTCAGTCTGCTCAACTTGTACTTGGTTAGCCTATTATGCTATATAAAGGCTATAACAAAAAAAAAAAAAAAAAAAAGAACGGAAAGCAAAATTCAAGTGTGGTGTCTGTCACATCCCAGACTGGGAACCAGTACTAGACTGCTCAAGGATATAATTTTGCCCTTTGTCTTAATTAGCGGTTGGAAGATTGTGAGGCATAAAAACGGGGTGACATAGAAAAATAAAGGCTTGTTCTCCTGCAGCCAGCAGGGTCTTAAATTATTTTCTCTTCCTCTGAAACTGACACAGTCATGCTAGAAAAAGAATGGTCTGATTTAAAAATATGAGAGAGAGTGTATGAACCAGAAATGCAGTACTTTATAGAAGTATGAAGATCTTTGTATGCACCACCTAAGCATCCTTCACTGTCTGCATGTTCTTTTTATTCAGTCACAGCTTAATTGTGTGATTATTCAGAATTTATTTTAAAAAGAGCAAGTACTGCCTCTGACCTTTGAAAACCACAAAGCACTGCAGAAACACACACAATATTGTTATTTTGGTTTTAATTATTCTTACTGGTGTTGAGGTTTGTGTCTAGAGTCAGATTAGAGTCTGATGACATCCAAAAGGTTATTGGAGCCATGATACCACACCATTAGGTAGAATTGCAAAAAGTGCCATTCAATATTCAGATGGCATTTATTGAACATCTTTTTTTTTCATTATTTAGAGAATACTTTATTAGTTTCTGTAATCAAACTCATGTAGATAAGACCTTACATATTTAATACAGTGCGTTACCCCTGTACAAATGGAAAAAATTATGTTTAACATTTCTAGACCAATATGGCTGTTAATTTCTGTGCAATGCTAACCCAACACGGTACAACTGGGATACTTTTTACAAAGTTGGCAGCACAGCTAAAGTTTCCAAAAATTCAAATTATTTATTTATTTATTTATTTATTTATTTATTTATTTTTAAAGATTTTTATTTATTTATTTGACAGAGAGACAGCGAGAGAGAGAACACAAGCAGGGGGAGTGGGAGAGGGAGAAGCAGGCTTCCTGCCGAGCAGGGAGCCCGATGCAGGGCTCGATCCCAGGACCCTGGGATCATGACCTGAGCCGAAGGCAGACGCTTAATGACTGAGCCACCCAGGTGCCCCCAAAAATTCAAATTATTTATATATATATGTATATGTATGTTTATTTATTTATTTATTTATTTATTTATTTATTTATTTATTTATATAAAAAGACCAATAGCAGTATGTTATGCATCAATAGCAGCAATAGCTTTTCCACGTTCTGCAGTCATCTGAACAAAATTATAGAGACATCCAGCACACTCCATTAATAAAAAAGGGGGACAAAAGGTAAAAAAACAAAACCCCAGAAAACAGCAAAGTTCTGTTACTGTTGTGGTACCTGGCACCATTTTTTTATTAGCTTCTTAATCATCATCTGGAAAGAAAACATTCTGGAATAACGTCATTAAAAACAGCTCTGATAAAGCACAGTCACTATAATGTATCATAAAGCAGGTACAAGATATTTTACATTCACAGAGGTATGATACAGTACTGTCCTACATCTATAATACTAGAGGATACAATTAAAAAGGCATTATTTGAGACTTGGTTCTACTTTTCCAGCAGAGGGCCCAAAGGATGGTATGACACAGCTCTGGTAAAGAAATGCACCTTCTTCGATAGGATTTCCTTCCATTAAGGGCATAGTTTTAGGTATTCACTGCTCTTGATGAATGTCAGTTAAAAACCGTTAAAAACAGACAAACAAAACCCCATTGGATTCATACAGAGATGATGAGTGGAGGCAAACCAGACTCAACCTAATTAGTATTTTACCCAATCTGTCATGTTTGAAGACATGACAGCTCCGTGGAAGAAAGGAGATGCCAAGTGGCGGTACAGTCACTGATCTCCCCTTTTTCCTGGATGAGTGAGCAGGTGATGAAATATGCTGTCCACATCCTTGGACATGTCCAAGCAGGCAGGGTTTGGCTACTAATTCTGTTTGAAATGATGCTGTGTTTTGGTTGTGGCCCGAAGCTTTGAACATCTTCTATGGCAGGCCTGTATTTGACATTATCTCTAAGTAGGGTTACCAGATTTAGGAAAAAAAAAAAAAAAAAAAGCAGATTGAAACAAACCAAACCAGAATAAGACAATGAGTTAAATTTGAATTTCAGATGAACAACTAATCAGATTATTATTATAATCATTTTCTTATTCCAATATTATCCAAATATTACACAGGCACCCTTATATGAAACAATGATTTGTTGTTTCCCTGAAATTCATATTTAATGGAGCATCCTGAGTTTATCTGGCAACCCTGTTTCAGAGATAAAAAGCCATAATCTCTGATCTTGGGAAACTTCCTGTAATGAAGAGGTAGATATGTCCGTCTTACTGTTTGGAGCTGCAGTAGAAATGGAACAACATGCTTTATGAATGCAGACGAAGGGGTAAGCTAACTCACTGAGCCCACCTCGCTTTCTTTCTTCACTAGAAAAGTGCCCATAGGCTGCTCAAACATATTTCGTTGTATGCTAAGATCCTCCACTCCTACGTAAGAGAGTTTTTTTCTCCCCAGATCAACTCTTATAATGGCACAGAACTGGAAGTGAAGAAATGTTAGTTCATCTAGTCTGAACAAGCCTGTGGAAATCACCCTCCCTTGGGTTTGGGTAACTGGGAAGCTCTGAAGTCACATAATATCAATACTGATTTTAAGCAACATATAATACAAAAGCAAAATTTCTAACTGATCTGGAAGTTGCATCAGGTCACATGTTTTATTTCTTACCTCTAAGGAATGGGTGGTACTATTATAACTATGTATCTATTTTCTACCATTCACACCCACGTGCTGTAACTGAGTCCCTATCCAAATGCTGAATTTTTGTCATAAACTCATAGCGGCCAGATTGTTGCCCCTCAGAGAGGAGGAAGTAGCCCAGAGCTAGATTTAGAATCTCTGCACTCTAGCACTTGCTCTGCCTCATTTGTTACGTGACTCGATTCTAAATTAAATCAGATAGTTGAAATAGATACTTTCTAAAGATTTTGCAACCCTAGAAAATCATAGCTTTACAATCAAGAAATACAAATCTAACCTTCCATTTATCCTCAGCTTAAAGGTAGGGTCCCAAACTCAAATGCCTACAGGGGTCAGTTTGGTAAGTAAATGAGTGACAAGCAGATGGAGTTCATTGTGCCTTGGAAAACACGCAGTTTTAAGTTGTCGGGAAGATTTAGCTCTAGACAGTGCTTCTGATAAAGGAGTGAGAGCCATTGTGGCTAGAAGCTGGAAGAAGGCAAGTTGTTTACAGAAGGTGAATATGTGTATTTTTACATAAAAGCTCTTATTATATGGCAATAATTAATGCAATATTTTTTAAAGATTTTATTTATTTGAGAGAGAGAATGAGAGAGAGAGAGAGCACATGAGAGGGGGGAGGGTCAAAGGGAGAAGCAGACTCCCTGCTGAGCAGGGAGCCCGATGCGGGACTTGATCCTGGGACTCCAGGATCATGACCTGAGCCGAAGGCAGTCGCTTAGCCAACTGAGCCACCCAGGTGCCCCTAATTAATGCAATATTTTTAAAAACTGAGAAAAAAAATTTTGCCATGTGGATGTGGTCTTTATGCTTCTAGTTTGTCCCTGATTTAAAGCATCAACATGTCCGTAAGTTTTGTTTATTTATTTGTTTGTTTGTTTTTGCCCACATTTCTAATCACTGGAGTTTTTGTCCTTATTTGTTGCCTCTTTCTTATATTCTGAAGTAACGTGCAGATTTTGAACAAATACTCTAGAATTTGCATGTGTATATTAATGTTGTCCTCTTCCAATTAGTTACTTTGTAATAATTATGATTAACATCTATTGAGCATTTATATGGTTCAGAAAGTGGTCTAAGTGTGTATATTTTCATTTCATCTTCAACAAAACTGTGTTAGATAAACCCTGTTATTATCTGATTTTATAGTATTTCAGGTAATCTTTGCTCTTTAACAGAGCACTCCAAAACTTATTAACTTAAAACAACAGCCATTTCTCATTTCTAATGATTATGTGGGTTAGTAATCTGGATGATTCTTCTGCTGGTGCCACCTGGGACTATTCATGTGGCCTGCCATCATCTGATGGCTCAACTGAGGCTGATGGGTCCAAGATAGGCTTGCTCACACATCTGGCTATTGGCTGTCAGCTAGGGTATCACGTGCCTTCTCCACATGAACCCTCATCCTTCACGAGGCTAGACAGTGCATCTCTATAGCATCGTGTTCTGATTTCAAGAAGGTGAAAATGAGAGCTGCAAACCCTCTTGACACCTAAGCCCAGAATGTGCATTTGTCCCACCCTTTATATTCTATTGCTCTAAGTAATTCATGGGACTAGCCCAGATTCAGTGTGGGGGGAGACTACACAAAGGCATTCATTTAGGGAGGCATATTCCATCTGAGGCCGTTTTGTAACAACCTACCATATACAGATACCTAAACTGAGGCATAGAAAGTCTGAATAACTTGTTTTAAATCACCCATTTGTAAGTAGCAGAATTAGGTTTTGAAGCATCTAGGCCTTTCATTGTTATTTCAGGCCAAAAGTTGTTATTCCAGTAACATTGCATTTTATCCTGTATAACTTCGTGAAGGATAACATTTATTTAGAGATATTCATTTTTTTAATTTATTTTAAAAATCACCTTGTAATTATTCTTAGAATGCCATTTACTTAAAAAGCTGCCTATGGGAATTTTAAACAACTACAATTGATACTCAATGTTCTGCACTTTGGCTTCAATGCCGAAAAAGATAGAAAAAACATGGATTCACATTTAGATCTTTGTTTTTACCTTTATAGGTAGAAAAGTTGTGTTAAGTGATGTAGAATCAGTTGCATACATTCATTCCATCTAGAACAAGGTAAAGGGAGGGGGGAAAAAAGATGGTACCTAATATACTTCTATTCATAAAGGAAAAAAAAGATAAAAAACTATAACTCTATAACTGTAGATAATTCTGAGAAATACATTATAAAAATGTTCTCAGCTTGCCTTTAATGGGGTTAGGTGTACATCTGAGACTTGAATGCATTATTGGAAATGATTTCTCCAAGCAAATAAAGATTTCATATCCTAGAAAATTAAGTTGCTGACCAGCATGTCAGATTAAACAGATGAAATATCATTTCTTAACATTCTAGGAAAAGTATTGGGGCACTTAATGCAAATCAGGACTGTTCATTGGTAAGACCATCTGAGTGTACTAGTTTGAGATACAAATCAACCTACAAAATTAAATATACAATACTTTATTAAGTGCTCATAAGTTGATATCTAACTTTTCTTTATCAGCTGTTAAAAAATAGTTTCACTTTGATTGGTCATAAATTATATACAAATTGCTTCCTTTCTCCAAATAGTATTGCATATTTTTGTGTGGTCCTATTTAGATTTATATACAAGGGAACAGACCAAAGAGAGTTGCAATGAAATGGGTTTAATAGGAACAAGAAAACCTAGAAAGCTTCTAGGGTTATGGGGAATTTTCAAGATTTGTGAGATATTCGAGTTTGCAATTTAAGTCAAAGACACAACATTTATTCACTTCTTGGAGATGAGAAAGTTTGTGCTCCTAGGGTGAAATACAGGACAACTCAGAGTTTATGGGTTCTCATATCAGTGTTATTAACAACAGCTTTGAGCTTGTCAAATAACTTATATTTACCCCAGTTTCTATCCTATGTAATGGGTATAAATACATAAGCTTGTTTTAGGGACAGAACAGGATATTTTTGTTCTTCCATAGCTTCAAAATAGCCTCAAGTGATTGGTAAGGAAGACTCCAGACCTCATCATGGTATTGCTCTGGTCCTATGTCTCTGTCAAATTTATACCGGACGGGAATGGGTGGCAGTCACATGGAGGTTGGGGTGGGGGTGCTGGAGTGGCTGGAACGGGTCCCCACTACGAATAGAACAGGGTGACAAGGCCATTTTCCCCTCTACTGTCTTGTGAGTCCACTTCTTTATGGAAAAGCCCAGATGCTTCCAGCCTATGAACACACCTTATGACTGAGACAGGTGTGTTTTGTTGTAATAGTACAAGGTAAACTGAATGCCATTTTTTTTTTCTTGGAAAGCATGATTCTACCTGGATGTACTGTCACAGAAAACATAATCAAATGTACAAATATTTATACTCAATTTAAGAAACGTGCTCACAGATTTTGAGGGAAACTGGTGTCGATGCTTCAACACTTAATGAATATCATGTGGGTTAGCCTGGTGATGGGTATTGAGGAGGGCACGTTCTGCATGGAGCACTGGGTGTTATGCACAAACAATGAATCATGGAACACTACATCAAAAACTAATGATGTAATGTATGGGGATTAACATAACAATAAAAAAATAAAAAAAAATAAAGAATATCATGAAAACATTAGAAATCTTGAAACTAGATATTAATCATTCGTTTATTCAACAAATACTTATTAAACAGTTATTATTTTTGGGTATTATACTTAATATTGGACATAGGGTCTTCCACAAAATAAGACATGGTTTGGGTTCATGGAACTTGTATATGAGATGCTGCTAGCTTCATAAGGAGAAATCTAACTTTTGCCAACATCAGTTGAATGAAAACCATCAGCAGGATCTACAGAGCGATAGTCTGTCTCTACATAATGTGATTCTAACCTACATAATAATAAATGCAGCAGTATATATACAGAGAATACTTTTGTTTTATGTAACAGGGACATGAACTACAGTTTATTACAGCCTCCATGCAAATAATTTTTGCAGAGATATTTCAAAGGGCCAGATTTAGGAATAAAATAGAAAAGCAGCTGTATTTATTTGCATATATTTACATGAACACTGTACATTCTTCATTGGAAATTAGAATTTTAAGAAGTAACCTCAAAAATGTAATTTCAAAGTTTTATTTTCTCAATACTTTCTTATAAAACTATTTATGGTTTCCCAAGTATCCATACCAAAGGTTTGGAATACACATTTAAAAGCTTTTTTCACTAACCACATTAAAAAGATAAAACATTTACCTTCCATAAATGTCATAGATGTGCATATCTGCTGAAATCTGAGCCCAGAGAAAGGGATAGCCAGGGTAATGACAGAGTGGCCGGAGCTGGGGAAGGAAGAAAGACAAAATTAGTGTGTCTTCCGTCCCATTCTCCACTCCATCAGAGTCAGAGTTGTGGTTCCACTTGTCAGCCCCTTCATGTCGAGAAAGAATAACAAGCCTTCAGTGTATTTTTTGGGAGTTCAGGCTTTCACTGAAATTTCAGTTCAGTTTCTGTTTTCCAATTATGGTTGTTGTAATAGTTAAAAACAGCAATAATAATGACAGCTATTACATGTTGTTTCCTTGATGTCTGCCAGTGACTTGCTAAATGCATTGATAGGGGAAAAAAAAATCTTATGAGGTGCAGGAGGTATAATTATATTCACTTTCAGGTAAAGAAACTGACATTCACAGAAGTGACCTGAACAAAGACACAGAGTTAATAAGTGGGCTAGTCAAGATTCAAATTAGATGTGTCTGCTTCCAAATATCGGGATGTTTACCTCTGCTTACCTTGCTAAGAAAAGCCATAAGGCAATAATTAAAATAGAACAAACTATGCATATGAAAAAAGCAAACTGAAACCATTTAGATGGGAATAGAGATGGGGTTAATACATATGTAAAGTGTCCATATGAAAATGATTATACATTTTTATATAAATCATATGCATACAGAAATGTAGATAGCAAAACAGATTTTTTTTTATTCTCACTCTCTGTATTGAAAGCAACAGCTTTAAAAAAAAAAGAAAGAAAGAAAGAAAGAAAGAAAGAAAGAAAGAAAGAAAGAAAGAAAGAAAGAAAGAAAGAAAGAAAGAAAAAAGAAAGCAATGATCAGCCAAGAAGTACTGGATAGGTGGATAGGTCTGGAATACTAAATCAGCCTGCCGCCTCTTTCACACTGGTTGTTCAATATCACAATTAAGCATACCTCCTGCTTGAACTAAGAGTTTCAAAACTTCTTGGTACCAATCTCATTAGTTTATATAACTTATTATATAAAAGGATCATAAAATCTACACAATGTAAAAAGAATAAAAATAAAAACTGCAAACTCTGAACTATTGCATTACAACTTGAATTTCAGCTCTTTAAATAATTTTGCTTAGAAAGAAAATGACAGGGCGCCTGGGTGGCTTAGTCAGTTAAGCGTCTGCCTTCGGCTCAGGTGATGATCCCAGGGTCCTGGGATGGAGTCCCACATTGGGCTCCCTGCTCAGCGGGGAATCTGCTTCTCCCTCTCCCTCTGCTGCTCCCCCTGCTTGTGCTTGTGCTCTCTCTCAAATAAGTAAATAAAATATTTTAAAAAAAGAAAGAAAATGACACTTTTCATAATTTAGGAACTAGTTGATTTGCTTGCACATTATGCTTAGGTTTACCAAAAATATGTGCTTAAATTCTTGAAAAAATGTAACAGAAATCACCAGACTGAGCAGAAGTCTGACTGTCCTAAAACTAAACAAGACAAAACAACAAAACAAAAAACCATTGCTTTCATATCTTCTTCCAGTGCTCTAAAACTACAATTATCTTCTCATCAATTCAGAAATTTGACTCCAAGTTCCTCTGCAATCTGACTTCACTTTACATGCTCACCTTCTTTCCCTTCCGTCAAGGCAGCGTCTTAACTCTGAAGCTCTCTATACACACATCTAATTTCTGCTTCACACCGTTGCTTATGGTATAACGCACAATGTGTCTGTTTATATGCCATGCATTTTCTCCTTCTCTTTACCTACTACAGATTCAGTTTAAGCCTTACCTGCTTCACAAGACACATTTTAAAGAGTTCTATTACCCTTATAATCTATTACATTTAGAATCATTACCACGAAGCTTATCATATTGTGTGTGTGTGTCTGTCTGTCTGTCTGTCTGCTTTTTATTTGGAGGGCACTCTGGCAATACAAAAGTAAAAATGTGCAAATCCTTTAATTCACAATGATACACACACACACATATATAAATTCTCAACTATATGTATTTATATATGTATAGGTAATAATATGTATGTATTAATACCTATATATATGCATATACATACACATAAATTCTTATGTATGTATTATAACATATCATATAATATATATGAATTTATACATATTATGCATGCAAAAACTTGGAAAATAACCTAAGTAGGAGACCAGATAAATTTTACTTCCATATAGGGAGGTAGATAGCACAGTTTGATGAAACTGGAAAATATTAATAACTGATATTTACTATTAGCACTTACAATGTCAACTTCTTGTTTTTTTTTCTTATTTAGTCTTCACAAAAATTTTACTATAGTAAATGCTATTATCATCCCCTTTTACAGATGAATGTGAGTATATGTTTATATCTGTATACATGAATTCTGAAAGGATACACAAGACATTGACAGTGGTTGCCTATGGGGAATACAATTAATATTGGGGAGACTTGGTTTTCATTATGCACCCTTCTATACTGGTTTTTAAAAATGTATTTAAATGCATAATATTTATATGCATAATAATAACAGAGAAGAAAACATCTGCTGTGTCTTTCCTTCTAGCCGGACTGTGAACCCTTTTAGAAAAAACCCCTGATCTATCAAATCATATTGATATATTCAGTAGATCTGCAGTTGGAATACTTATTTTCAGTGGAGACAAAATAAAAACACAGATGCAGTTTTCATAAATATAGATTCTTAGAAAAAGCAAACTCTGCTCTTTTATTTGGGGATATAACATTTTACTTACTTCATATTTGCAGTGTTGTAAAATAAAGCAACTGCTTTTTTAAAGGAACTTCTGAGAATTTCCTTCAAGGTAGATACTTTGTAAGAATATAGTATCCTTTGAAGTGACTCTGCTGTTGTTCAATTTTTTTTTTAAAGAATTTGTAAAGTGTTATAAAATACATTTATATGCTTAAACTTTTAGAAATTTTTACCTACTTATACCTGTATATTAAAGTAGCAAATAGTTGCTTGTATCGGAGCCACTCAGAAAACCAAAACTCATGTAAAGTAATTCAATTTAATAATAATAATTTAATATGGGATAATAAGGTGTTAGAAGACCTGAGGAACTGCCAGGGGAAGACCAGATTACCTGCCTTTGGAAATTGCCATTATTTCTAAGTTCAAGGTTCAAAGGCAAGAGCCCATGAGCTGGAGCCACTAAGCCAAAGCTAGACCTTGGATCCTGGCTATCCAGGGAGAACAAGAACCCTGGAGAATACCAACGGGCAGAGATGACACCGAAGTAGAAAGAGAAGGAAATACCTTGGTTTCTGTCTTCTGCCTACCAACCTTCTGCCAGTGCTCTCATTGACTGAAATGGACCAGGAGTCAATTTGCAAGGAATCTTGGGAGATGTAGTTTACAGAGGTCAGCTCTACACCCCCACCACCAAGCAAGGGAGAGAAGAGAATGATTTTGAGAGAAAGCAAGCAAATAAACTATGTTGTGTTGAGAACTTACCTTGATACGTGGTAGCAGCTACCACTTCTCCCCTCTGTGAGTGCCTTTTTTACAGATGCACTTTTAATTCTTCTAGCCGTTTCTTCTGTAGTTTCATTCATAGTTCTAAATAAAAGTCTGTATCGCTACTTGGTAATTTTTTAAGTTGATGTATTATATATTGATTGTCTATTATGATGGATATAGATTTAGTGCTCTTATTTGCTCCTCCCTCTTGCAATAGAATTATTGCTGTAGAATTATAGCACTTTGAAATGTAAATCAGCAAGCAGTGTTTACAACCCCATACGATGCAAATATTGTCCACTGTTGAATCAAGTATCATACTATGCTTATTTTTCTTATCTTGGATAAGTATTTCCTTGGAAGAATAATCACCATTCTTTCACTTGCATAATTCCTCATATTTTTAATTCTTATTTTTTCTCATGTTCTTAATTCTTCTCTATGACCCTCAAGATCATCTAGCTTTCTACCGAGGTGTTTTTCATTGTTGTTATGTTTTTTAGAAGAATCTCCTTTTGGAACCTCCTTTCCCTTGCCCTGATCTGGATTGGCTGTTCTTTAGCTTAACTTTTTGCTATCATCTGGGGCTTTGTGTTAGTAATTTCTTGATGTGGATGCACTCTTCCTCTTTCTCAGTTACTTTCTGTTTTTCTGTGGCATATTTTATAGGAACTTACTTGTTCCCATTTGCTTGCTTCTCACTGTCTTCTCTCTTTTCTTATTTTCCATTTTAATAAATTCCCTCTCTCCTCATTCATTTTCTTTTTCTCTATTTCATGCATTTGTATTTCATAAGCACTTAATCTGTGTCCAGCACTGAGTTAGCAAATACGAACCATGCTGTTTATTGGTTACTTCACCTTTACAGCACTAGATTTATTTCAAATAATTCTTTGGTGCAGTTTACTGAAATAAGCCAGTGTTCCAAATCTCTTTCATATTTGATCCAAACATCCTTGACACTCCCAACTGCATATTTTCTCACAGGAATGGAAAAATTGCATTACACAAGTAATATTTTGAATTTTGGAGCACTTAAAATTTTTCCTAATTTATACAAATGTATGTTATGAGCCTCAATCCTCCTAAGAACCTATTCTGAAATTATGTGCATTTTACAAATAAAGAAACAGTGGTATCTTAAGTATCCTCATCAATGGCAGATAGATTCATTGGTAGAGTCGGGAAACCCTGAAGTCTTCTTTCTCACCTGTATCCTATAGCCCCCCTTATCTGTGGTTTCATTTTCTGCAGTTTCAATTACCTGAGGTCAACCTTGGTTGGTAGTAACAGATCCTCCTTCTGACAAATCAGCAGAAGGTGAATAGTAGCCTAAGGCTACATACATCACATCATGTGCTGGAGCCCTTCACCTCACTTCCTCTCCTCACACTGGCATTTAACTGACATCACAGGAAGGGTGAGTACAGCACAATGCACTACAGCGTTTTGAGAGAGAATGATACCACATTCACATAACTTTTATGATAGTATATTGTTGTAATTGCTCTATTTTATTGTTATTGTTAACCTCTAACTGTGCCTCATTTATAAATTAAACCTTCTCATAGATGTGTATGCACAGGAAAAAACATAGTATACATAGGGTTTGGAACTCTCGGTGTCCCCTGGGGGTCTGGAATGTATCTGTAATGTTGTTTGACTATCTGCTCCCTGAACTCGGATAAGATTACACCAGTATGAGGTATCCCTCCTTGGCTATGACAGTCATTGAGGAAATGATGGAACCAACCCTTATTTACATCCAGTCTCTCTACTTTGATATCTTGTTCTCAGTCTGAAGGCTGGAGTTGGCAAAACATAGCGTGTTTGAGTCACCTGGGAGAGTTTTGTTTTGTTTTTCAAATGATTTTAGAGGAGTGTGTGTGCCCGTGTGCACGTTGTACTGTAGCCAAGGAGGCAGAGATGCTGAGGGCTGAGACTTCCGTGTTAGTGTTGCCAAATGAACCCATGGGATTTCCTTACCTAAAACTATTTTAAAATTAGAATATTTCTCTACCTAATGAGTTAAGTTTTTCTTGATTGATGTTAGAGAAACCGGTTTATATTAAGTACTTTCAGATATACAAACCCATCTTAAACTGAATCTGTTTTAATATCACTGTCGTATAGGGCTTCAGAATAAATTTGTAGGATCACGTGTTCATTAAAATGATTTATTTTACTAATTAATTTTTATCGTTCTTCAAAGCGCCAAATTAACAATAAAATTAACAGGATAGCACAATGCCATTTGTGAGACAGCACAGTATGCTAGAAATAGCACTCCATTGAAGATTCAGCAATTTAGGTTATAGCCCCATGTCTGTGACTCACTCATTTTTTGGCCCTTGGAAGATATTTGCTTTCCAGTATCTTATTTATCACATCCACAAAATGAGATGAATGAATGAGGCAGAATCTAAAGACCTCACCCAACATTAATTCTCTAATTTCTAATTTTTTAAAAATTAGGTTTATAACTGCCAGATCCATTCAGAGACTTTCATGGACATAACTATCAAACCCCCATTAATACACACACACACACACACACACACACACACACACACACTGATACACACATTTAAGTGATTTTATAGTTTCAGGTAAGTGAAAAGTATAGATGACTATTTGTTATCATATATATTTTATATTATATAAAAATATTATGTTTCTTTCTCTATCTCTATATCTGTCTGTCGCTATCTCTGTCTCTATCTCTATATCTTTGTCTACACACAGAATGGCCAAACAAGTTAGCCAAAGTGCAGCCTTTTGAATTCTAACAAATAGACAAGGGATTAAATCTGCTCCCTTCCTCCTTTGCCCCAATAAAATGGGTTCTGTAGAGAGAGAGCTGTTATTCCTAGCTTTGGCTTAGGAAGAAAAAATAGTAATAATTTATTTTATGTTTTGAAGTAAATGAATGTGGGATAAATGTATATAAAGCCCCCGTGTGTATTTATTGCTAATATGTCAGATGAACTGAAAACGTTTCAATATTTGGAAGAATTTCTCAAGATCGTATTTAACTAAAAGATTCTCTGTTTATTTCCTTTGTGTACATGTTTGGATATACTATATATGTGTGTGTGTGTATATATATAATTACGTAATATATTTATTTTAATTTACTATTTAATAATATTAAATTAATAATATATAATTAACACATTATGTGTTATATAATTACATACATAATTTATTGTACATACACTTAAATATTTCATATAAAATTTAACTACTTATTTGTACTTTAAAAAAATCATTCTTTTGAGGGGCTCCTGAGTGGCTCAGATGGTTAAGTGTCTGCCTTCGCCTCTGGTCATGATCTCTAGGTCCTGGGATCGAGCCCCGTGTCGGGCTCTAGCTCAGCTGGGAGTCTGCTTCTGCCTTTCTCCCTGTTTGTGCTCTGTCTCTCTCTCTCTCTCTCAAATGAATAAATAAAATCTTCAAAAAAATAAGAATAAATAAAAAATTATTCTCTTGAAAGTCACGCGTTTGTTGCCTTTGTAAAAAGCTGATATAATGTACTTTGTTACACTGACAAGTATCATCTTTCATGATACTATTAACAGTACAGCCACATCAAAAGATAAAATAAGAACATTTAGTTAGTATAATAATCTGCACAATATGAAACCAACATTTTTTATTCTGAACTATCCACACTTTATTACCCAAGCTTTATTTTGACACAAACATTCTTTAACAGTCTTGCAAGCAAGAATTGAAGATGGGGAAACGGGTCAAAAAGGACAGAAATTAGGATCAGTGCCCCCAATTTGGGCTACTCCCAATGGTCCATGTGGAATAATTAGAGGTAAAAAAAAAAAAAATAGAATTCAGTGGAAAGCTCTGAACTCATATGAACAGAACTAGATAAGATTCCCTGTAGATCTCTGTATTAGTTTATCTCTCAAGTTTTAAATCATTTTGATAGAACCCCTTGACTTCAGCATCAGATAAGATGCATTTATGAACACTATCTATTTGCTCAGCTTGCTTCCAATCTATTTCTTGTTATATCTTTACTAGCCATAAGTATATATAATTAAGAGCTTTAAGCAGTGACAGGATAAATTGTCATTCTTTTAAATGCTTTATTTATTTGCATTTGGAGATCCTAAAATTAGACATGTTAAAATATGGCATGCTTCTTGATATAGTTTTTATGGTAACTAGAGGTGTAGTTGAAATATTTGCTGTGAAATATTTAAAAATCATAACAAATATATTTTCTTTAGAAATACTAGTTCTGCATAATATTTTATAATCATTTTTCAGTTTTATTTCCTTTTGCGGTATTTTGACATGGTCTTGTCTCATATAATATAAATAGAAGATTGATCTTTTGCAAAATATGAAAGACAGTTAATTTCATTGAAAAGACTTCTTGATAGGTCTATGCCCAATTAAACTGCATATATAATCCTAAAAATAGCATCTTAATAATTTCTTTCTAGTCATAACATCTCAGTGTTCTACTACTTTAAAATTTATTGGGAAATACATTTGTACTTAGATTTATAACTTGACCTTTGCTAATAAGTGTAGGCTAAAGGTTAAAATCCTAAAGATATCAGAAGCAGAGAATTGGGCCAAATAGAAGTTTAAATTCCATCACCAGGACCTGAGTTTTGTGTTGCTCTAGTTTGCACTAACGTGTCCATTTCCAAAGGAAGCCAGAGAAATAAGTTGATCTTTACAAATCACTTGTAGGAAGGGTTTCTGTATCCAAGTATTTAAAAGGAAGAAGGAGGAGGAGAAATCAAATTATTGAAAGATATCTTAGAAAATTTAATAAAAGGAAGATTCACCCAGAGAAAAATGTGGGGAAAGCGAGAGATGCAGGTGAAAAAAATAAAAAATAAAAAAGCGATAGGGAGATGTTCAGGGAAGAATGTAAACTTTGGGTCTGAGAATTATTAATATAAATGATGAGAAATGTATAAGGAAGAACCATGAAAATTGCTTTATATAAAGTAAGTTTCATATTCATGTGGACAGTCGTGGAGGTCCTTCACCTTGCAGACCTCGGAAGCGTTCCTGACTCCAGGAGCTGCAAGGCTACATGCACACACCATCTCCACTTGAGACTTGATTTTACTACCATATATTTCATCCTTGCCTCCCAAGTTATTACCATGATAATTGTTGAATTTCTCATTACAGAAAGCCAGTCTTTCATAAATATTATATGAAGCTATTATTGGCAGGCACAGTGTCAGTTTTTTAAAGAAATATGGAAATTCTGTAATTTGAGGTGATTCATTATTTATCTTTTTTATAATTTTAATGAATACAAGTGTCTCTTATTCATTAAAAATAGAACAACAAAAATATCCATCTAGCCATTATCCTCTTGATGGATCTGCCTCATTAAGCTAAAGATCCAGGCAGAGCACCTGAAAGCACCTTAATTCTTCTTCAAAGATCATCATCACACTAAAATTATTTGCTTCTGGAGATCATTAATTTCATTTTATGGATAGGAGGATTTTTTTTTTTTCTGGATTGAGGTAGATTAACATTCCTTTTCATTCACCTCATTCAAGGAATTCTTAGTAATAAAGCAGAACCAAATGGCACATATTAAACATCATTCACTCAATCTTGGGGGAAAGACAGTTCTAAGGAAAGTTTGGAAAGTCAGTTGAGAGTGGCTTTTTGATCTCATTGTAGGAGTGACAGATGGGGTATTTTGTTTTATTTGTCTGTAAATACATAGCTATCTATGTTACTGTGCCTATCAAGATATATAAAATGATCACATAATTACTCATCATTATTGAGATGCCAGAAAGTCCTGGGATTGATACCTGTGCCCCTGGGTCACCTTGTAAGGAGCCTCTCGGCCTCTGTGATGTTGCCTCTTGGGGGTGGTTAGAATGACCAATCACTCCTAACTCAACTCAGATCAGTCTCTGTGGACTGCTGTTTTGAGGTTTAGGAAAGAAAAACATCTAACGAGGGCTTGATGATAGGAAAAGATTTCATGTTATTGTAAAGAAAACACACAACTTTTAAAGAAATAATCTTCAGTTCTCACTTCTGTAATTTTTTTAAGTTATTGTATGTACCAAATTAAGGCAATTGTTTTCCCTCAAAATTATCCATCAGAAGAGAGGATGTGTTCTTAAAAAAAAAAAAAAAAAAGAAAGAAAAGTCTCTCATATGTCTCAGTCATTTTGTTTTGAAAAACAAAGTTCAGGTTTACCTTAAATGATTTCAAATTGTGCTAGATTTTGATGTTTTAAAAAAAAATCTAATGTTATGGGTAAGAAAAAAAAAAAAGAAAGAAATGTGAAACAGATTTTATAATTATTCCTAGGGGTAAGGTCTCACAATTGCAAGTATTGGATATGGTTGTAAATGAGTCTTTTGACAATCACTTGAAAATAATTTGCAGAATGAAAGGCTTTGTCATTTCCACATGGATTCTTTGGTTCTTTAGAATTTGGAAGAACAAAGTGTTAAACCCCAGATAGGTTTAGGACTATCTTCAAAGAGAATGGTGCTTGTATTCCATGTCTTCTCTCTTCAATCTCATTTTACACATAAGTATCAGGACGCTTGTTCTATGTTCGTATCTCTGCACACACCATTTTCTTCTAAATCTTCCTTGTATTTTAAAACACTTACAAGCTGTGGAAAAGATTAAATAATACATCTAACATCACTGTAGCAGTGCTGATGATAATTCTAAGATGTATGTGAAGAGTTTGAATGAGTGGAAAAGAACAACGTTTCTAAAAGAATCAATTTTCTAAAGCCATGTTGTCCAATTTGGTAGCCACTAGCCTCAGGAGCCAATTTAAATTTAAACTAATTAAAATTAAATGTAAACATTGAGCTCCTCAGTTGCACCAGTCGCATTTCAAATGCCCAATGGCCACATGTGGCCGGTGTCTACCATATTAGAGCAGATATAGAGCATTTCCATCACTGCAGAAAGTGCTGTTGGATGACACGTATCAGAGTATAATTTTAAATGTCTGGGTAATTAAAATAATTAATATTGTAAATAGACATTTGATTATTTCATTTGTATGCCTATATTTCAAGTTCAAATGTTCAAAACATTTTGGGATAAAATGGGGGAATTACATTTGAGGTTATTTTATATTTGGGCACACATAGTAATGTATTTAAAATATAAATTGACTGTTTATTTTATTAAAAGTCAACGCCTGGGCGCCTGGGTGACTCAGATGGTTAAGCGTCTGCCTTCAGCTCAGGTCATGATCTCAGGGTCCTGGGATCGAGTCCCGCATCGGGCTCCCCGCTCCTTGGGAGCCTGCTTCTCCCTCTGCCTCTCTCTCTCTCTCATGAATAAATAAATAAAATCTTAAAAAAAAAATAAAAAATAAATAAAAAATAAAAGTCAATGCCTTAAATGTTCAATGCAGTTTGTTAATTTTGAGACATAGCTGATATTGAACACCAAATTTTGAAAAGCAAGTATTAAAGCCACTGAGTCTAAGGTAATGAATATAGGATTTCATATTTAATGAGTTTTACCACTTTCATAATCCTTGATTTCATTTTATCATGACATTTACTACTATAGGCTTCTGTTTTACAAAAGGGCTCAGGGGCACCAAGTAACATGTTATATGAAAATGTAATATAGAATAGTAAAATTTCTGTTTAAGAAAGAGTGAAGATTGTATTGCCCTTAAAATATTTTCTCCCTGGACCCGATAACCAATCCTTGTAGGAATAGTGGCCTCTCTAACCAGTAGATATGGAACACAACCTCTATAACTGAGTCTTAATGGAATTTAGAAAAAAAACATAGGACTGGTTTCTAAATTTAAAATCATAAACCTGCCTAGTGTTTTAGTCAGAAGTCCAGGAGGGAGTTTTGCGGGGATTTTTGTTGTGGTTGTTAGTTTTTGCAAGTAAATTTCTTTGGTTATATGGTTTCTTGAAGGATAATTAACAAAAGCCTTTTGCTGGCCTTACATTTTGCTTTAATATTTGTGTGAGAAAGTAAAATGAATAACTTGTCAGGGTTCTCACCATCTCCCTCTGCATCTGGATCCTTTAGCTTCAGTTCTCACTCCTATTCTCTGAATTTAGGAAGGAGAAAATTTTCCCAGTGGGGGTCTTCAGAGGTGAACAGTCTTCACTGTGGAAGTCTTGTGCACCTGCTCCCCGGGGTGCTGCCTAGAGCTGTAGAGGGGAAGCTGGGGAGGAAGTGACATCCCAAGAAATAGAGTGCAGGTAAAATGAGGGCATTCTGAAGGAGGTGCATTCATTCACCAAATATTAATTGAGCCCCAAACCTTTTACTGTGTAATCTGTAGGGAGTCCACCTACAACAGTCAGCTAACAGATAAGTTTCTATGACTCTGCAGAGTTAACTGTCAAGTGAAGACGAGCTGGGCAGAGTAGGAGATAATAAAAAACTTAGGGATTGAAGATAGCATTGTTTTTGGTGCCTGTGACTTCAAAAGGAGTTAATGAGGAAGGGCAAACAATAAAAACAAAACAAAACAAAAAGTCCAGCTATCTTTTCTTTATCTTTTTTTAAGGGCTGAGCACCTCTCATGCATTATCTTATTTAGTCCTCACTACAACTTTATGAGGGCTGTATTATTTTCAAGTAACAAATTAACCACAGTGTAGGAGAGTTACATAATTACCTGAAAATCACATAACTGGTAAGGTATGGGTTTTTTGTTTTTTTGTTTTTTTTAAGAAGGAGAAAAACTTTGAATCTGTTGAAGAGAGATTCTTTGAAAATTTGTGTGTGGGCTCATAGTTTCAAAATTATGGAGATTTTTAGATGAGACAAGTAATTACATGAAAGAAATTAGAGGATTCAAGAGAAGATTATATCTCATGGAATTCAGACATTTCCTTAGAGTGAGAAATAGCTGGTGTTGATAGCAAATAGGGTTTGCGTTTGTTTACTTTTTGCAAATGAGGAAAGCCAGATTTATGTGTCCTGTATCCACACATACACAGAAGGAAAGGACTTAAAGAAGTATAAAATGTTAAAGACTAGAGAAAAGGTAAAGATGTGGGGAAAGTAAGGCTGGTCAGAGTCAAGATGAGAGACAAACTACAGTGCAAGGTAGCAAATAAAGGACTGTATCCTTCAAAAAGTAATGTGGTCACCCTCAGCAATGAGGAGGAATCAATCAAGGAAATGAAGGTATCCTTCAGGGAGTTACCCCTTTTTTTGGTATTCCTGCAGCCCAGTATTTCTAACCAGATAGAATCTAACCTGATAGAAGGCAGAGTAGTGGCACCACATCAATGGAGTTGAAGAGAAAATGGAAGGTACCCATGGGTAGGGGGTGACATCCTGTGACGTGAGGAAAGATGTGTGAATTTTTAAGCCTGTGCTTGAATAACAGAGTTAAATACTTGCTTCAGAAACAGAATTTATTTCGGGGTACCTGGGTAGCTCAGTTGATTGAACATCTGACTCTTGATTTCAGCTCAGGTCATGATCTCAGGGTCATGGGATCAAGCCCGGAGATGGGCTCTCTGCTCAGCAGGGAGTCTGCTTGAGACTTTTCTCTCTCCCTCTCCCTCTGCCTCTCCCCATGCTTGCATGCATGCTCTCTCTCTCTCTCTCTAAAATAAATCAATAAATCTTAAAAAACAACAACAACAGGATTTATGTCTTCAACTCTGCACACATTACTTAAAAAGCAGTTAAAAAATAATAAATGAGGGGCGCCTGGGTGGCTCAGTCATTAAGCATCTGCCTTCGGCTCAGGTCATGATCCCAGGGTCCTGGGATCGAGCCCCACATCGGGCTCCCTGCTTGGCGGGAAGCCTGCTTCTCCCTCTCCCTCTGCCCCTCCTCCCTGCTTGTGCGCCCACTCTCTCTCTCTTTCAAATAAATAAATAAAATCTTAAAAAAATAATAATAATAATAAATGACTTATTGACTAAGACATTATTCTTTATAATTGGGAAAATGGTAATATGGTACTTTCTTAGGTATATGTGTGATGAATAAAGATCTTCATTCACATTTTCAAAGACCCTTTTCTGAATTTCGTCTCAAAAAGAGGGCTAGCTCCATGATAAAGTCTTTTCCAATTCTTTGAAGATTTAGGGAAACAGAATTTGATGGATTGATTTACAATTGAACAAATTAAAAAATATGGAAAACTAGAAAAGGGAATATTAATTTCAAAATAATGCAAAATCTTGCTATGTAAGTTTCAAATACTCTTCCTTTTGGCAAGTTGTTTCCCTTTCTCTCTGGTTTGTCTGTCTCACTTTTCTTCTTTTTTATATTTTTAAGATTTATGCTATCAATTTTTATAAATGCTATAAGTACAAGTATTAGTGCTACCTAATATATGGTAATTACAAAACTAGTTTCAGGGAAATCAGAAATTAATACTGACCTCTTTAAAGAAAAAATAACACATGATATCCCATAATAAAATATTTTTTAATCTGTTTATCTGTACAAGATTTCCAGAAGGAAGTAAGTAGAAAAGAAGAGAAATTATCTCTATATCCTTGCTAAATAATGGGTATTCATTAAAATGATATATCAATAATATTTTGGAAATTTAAAATTAATAAAATTTTAATTTTTTTTCCAATATATTGATTGGATTTATATTTTGGTCACTATACTATTTTTAGATCAAATAAGACAAATAATAAGAAAAAAATCTGAACATAATCAAGGAGTACCCAGCCAATGGCCTGGTGCCTTGGCAGTTTGATGGTCTGATTATCCTGTTTCTAGGACAGTCAAAACAAGTTGGCCCAGGTATGCTCAAGTTTCACAGATTTTCTATTCTGAATCTTTTTGGAGAACACAACTTCTTAAAAATAGTTAGGTAGGCCTATTTTGAACCTAAAAAAAGATTTTAAGTCTTACTTAACCTGAACCAAACTCTCAGTTCCCTCACAAAGCAAACTCATTTCTCAAGTCATCTTGAATACATCTCAAAATTTTCAGAGTCCTGGAAACAAAGGTAGAGCTGGCTGGCCTTCAGGATTTATAAACAGGTTCTCAAGGTCTAGACTGTCAGAATGCCCAAAATGGAATCTGCACAGAGCTTTGGAGGCCAGATTGAGAATTTGAAACAAAATGGAGAGAGATCTTTTTATATACTATGGCTTATTTTAAAGTTCAGGTGCTAAGCCGCACTGATTGTAAGAACTTGTAAAATTATGCCCCTCTGATTTTCAAAGCCAAATGTTATGAGTATTCCCTGTGCCTGGGATGCCTGGTGTGAGAGTCTGTTCCTTTCTCCTCTCTGCACCCATGGGGTTCCTCCCTCCTGTGGACAGTTCCAAGGGTCCCTTTAGCTGCCGACCACGTCTTCATCCTTCCAACCCTCTTTGATGTGGCCTCTTCTCTGCATTTAGCTGTGGAGTCTGTTCTCCTCGCCTTCGGGCTGTTTTACACTGATGTGTGTTGAATCTGTGGGAGAGGTGAGCTTGGGGTCCTCCTACTCTGCCATCTTCCCTAACAGTCCTACTATGACTTCTTTTAGACTATGAAATGTCATAGATGTCACGTAGCTGGACAGGACTTTAAGATTAATAACAAATAACATTTGTTGAGCATTATAAGTGTTTTACAAGCACTGTCTACTTAAATCCCACAACATTCCATGAAACAGATACTATTATCAACCATAACAATGAGGAAATTGAGGCTTGGACAGATTAAATAACTTGCTGATGAGATTATATAACTCAGTATTCTTAAATTACAGATGAAGACTCAGAAAATAACAGATGAGAATTAATCTCTCTGTGGCAGACTGGATTGTTCTTAATTCTGCACTTCTTCCCTCTGCCATGTGACTTTGCAGAGCCATAGAGGTGGCAAAGTATATTTCTCTTTGCCACTGATGTTAGGTTTGACCCTATAACTTCATTCAGCCAGCATAATTTTAGCAGAACACTGAGAAGGCATGCTATAATAACTACTTCCCTTCAGCCTTGACCCAGACCTAAAGCCTGAAGCAGAGCTGCCCTGCTTGGCCTGAAGACCTTGGAATCAGAGCAATCAATGTCATTGTAGGCCATTGAGTTTGGGGTGCTTTGTTCAGCAACATTATTGCAGCAATAATTTAATAATATGCTATCCTTGGCTAATTAGTTTATTTTAGATAAATTAATGTTAATGCTGAACAGAAGCCAAAATGTAAGCTAGAAAATCTAAGAGTTATCAACCAAGGAAACAAGAGGTAAACAAAACCAACAACCCAAAGTCTATTCAGCTAAAATCAGAAGTACTTTTTTCTTCACTGTAAAAGCCACATATAACCTGTATTAAAGTTTGAATAATTGAAAAACATTCAGAAATAATCGCTATTTTGAAATACTACTAATACATACTTGTGCATTTTATACATTATATTCCAAATGAACTCATAAATTTACCTAATAGTAATTACTCTGCATATGTAATTTTATATCATGAGTTTCCACTTGTAATTATAAAGTCTTACCCTATTTCTATAGATCTTACAACCTTAGTGAATTAATCATAATTTACAATTTGATTATTTCCTGAGAATATGTTCTATGCTTGTTCTGAACTAGATTTACTGATTAAAAGAGTATAGACTTATAGCTCATGTAGCCAAATTGCTTTCCAAAGTGGTTGTAAAAATTGAGAGTGTTACTAGGAGTATGAGAAAGTATTGCTACTTCGCTGCTGTTTTAATGTAAAATTTTTCATATTTATTGAGTTTCAACACTTTCTCACATTTTAAAGCCAATATTTACTTTAAAATGTGCTACCTCTTTTTGTGAATTGCATGTTCACATCATTTTGACATTTAACTAATGAATTCTTTTTACTGTTATTTTCCTCAATTTAATGATTTTCTAAACATAAAAAAACTCTTCTTTGATATTATCCTTAAGCCTATTGATGCTTTTATTCATCTATGAATGACAACCTCAGGTGAAGAGTGGCGGGGGGGAGAAATCAGAGGCTGTTCGTATGTATCTCAAAACACTTTACACAGAGCTATTTTCGTTTATGGTGGGAGGTATGGATCTAATTTGATTTTTCCCCCAAATTGCAAAGCACTTAATTCAAATAATATTTATTAAATACACCTTCTAGTCTGCATAGTTGCACAATGTCTCTTTTAACATATGCTAAATTGTTAAGTAGATAATTGTCTCTTCTTAAGTTAACTCCTCTTTTCCAGTGGTTGGCATAGCTGTTCTTTACTGAGCTTTTTAAGAACAGAAAACATGGGGTGCCTGGGTGGCTCAGTTGTTAAGCATCTGCCTTCAGCTCAGGTCATGATCCCAGGGTCCTGGATAGAGCACCGCATAGAGCCCCGCATAGGGCTCCCTGCTCGGCAGGAAGCCAGCTTCTCCCACTCTCGTTCCCCTTGCTTGTGTTCCCTCTCTCACTGTGTCTCTCTGTCAAATAAATAAATAAATAAAATCTCAAAAAAAAAAAAAAGGAAAATGAAACATAAGTGGCACTTCCTTTTATTTCCCAGTGTTCTGCACTGGGAGGCCGTCAGTAAATGTTTATTGTTGTTGACACTGGAATAAAACCTGGAGAACAAAAAAATCTCTAATACTCCATTTGGTACTCCACGTCTGCTACCCTGACTTGAGTCAGCATTTCCTACATTAAACAACAAGACCTTGGTTATGTGATACTCTCTGGTATAAGTGAATCCCACAGGCAGGTCCAGTTGCTGAACACTGAGACTGACTGGGATTTCAGTGTGTAATGGGTAGGAAAGAATACGGTCAGAGGATTTGGAAAAGATTCAGAGGAACAGCCTCTGGAACAAAAAAGATCATTGGAGTTTTAGAAAAGGCTGAAACAAAGAAGGAAAACCTAAAAATTGAAATCAGGGAGGTTGCTAAGAACCATCAGTTTTAGTTTCTTTGTATGTCAGAGATCATGAATAGTAAGGTGAAGCAATTTAAGATTCTATTTTGTTTTTAAAACTCTTATTTGTATTTTTAAAAATCTCTCTTTTCATGTAGTATTTACTAGTAAAACCTGTTTTAAACTCAAACTCTCCTAGGGACAGGCAGGAAAGGAGAAACTCACTAAAATCCATTCTTACTGTGTCTAAAAGGTGAAAGTCTGAGTGCTGGTAACAAAGTGGGCCAGAGAGACGAATTACCAAAGCCCAGAGAAAACTAACAAGAGAAAGCTTTGGAGCCATCCCAGAGCAGAAGTGATGTGGAGGAAAGAGGAGCTGGTGGGAAGCAGGCTGTGTGTTTAGGATCTGTTTGCTCTTTCCCTTCCTTTATGCCGGCTCTCCCTTCTGTGTTCTTCTTTTCCTTCTTTCCTCTCCCGCATTTCCTGCCTGGTGACACTCCTCCATTTACTTCTTGGACCTCTTTTCAATTTAATATATTTTGCTTGATGATATCAACTTATATGCAAATGATCTCCAAATTTATGGTTCTGAATTCTGCTGTTCAATTATCTTAAATGTCCCACACATTGCTTCTGAGATAATTTTTTGTGAGGGCCCTACCGACAATTCAGATTGAGTATTTTCAAAGCCAAGTTCATTATTCTTCACCACTCTTCACCAGCTACTTCTTCTATATTCCTCGTCTTAATTAATAACTTCAAAAACCATATAGTCATTCAGGCAAGAAATATTGTAGCTTTCCCAATTCCCTTCTGCTTCATACCTCACATTCAACTGTGGACACTCCATATTCAAGCTAGTCTTACACTTTAAAATGTCTCTCAATTCAGTTTTACAATGGATCCCATTTTGATGACCTTTTAAAAGTCTTGCCTGGAGGAGTACAGCAAGTTCCTATTTTACTCATCTTTGTCTTTTTCATCTGTGATCCATTCTCCTTTCTATTGGATAGGTTTCTCGAAAACAAACGTCTGATATTGATTAATGTTGGCACTTTGTCTACTGTATAAAATCCAAGATGGGGCCTGCACCTACTTTTTCAACCTTATTAATTGTTCCATGCATTCATGCTCTCTAAACTTGATCCATGCCAGGTTGTTTTCCTTCTCCAAATATGTTATGCTGTGTCAGTTTCCATAACTATATGACTAGTTCAAAAAAACTCATCAAGTTAGAATTAACCCTTCTCTCTTTTATTTTCATATGGCACGTTCTCTTATCCTGAGTCACACTCAGGGTTGTTTTGCAATAGTGATGCTTGTGTAAGTACAGAAACCCACACTAACTGAAGGCAAAGCCAGTGTGATCTCTCCATTCTTATACCCTCACGTACCTTCTGTAAATGTATTATAGCAGTTTGCATATAGGAGGTGTCCAGTGAATGTGCTTTATTGAATTGAATGTTGTCTCTTTTAATCTAAAATATTCCACTTTTAGCTCTAGCTCGATCATATTCTCCTTTCCAGGGCTTGAAACGTCAAAACCCATGCATATACACATAGAAAACAACTCAAACAATATACAAAAAATTGTTAACTGTGGTTACTTCTGGAGAGGACAGTTGGGTAGAGGGCTGCAGAAGGAAACTTGACCTTTTCACTTCAGGATCTTCTGTACCGTTTACAATATTATACTATTTGTTTTATAATAAGATCAAAGTAAATGAAAAACTCCTCAGCCCCCATCACAAACCCAGGCATGCTTGTTTAAAGACTTGATTATACCTTAAACCAATCTAATGTTGATTCAAGAGTATGTTTCAAGAGTGGAGAATTAGAGAATCAAGCTATCTTCCTTTTTTATTAATCAAAAAGCTTCATCATGTCAAATTCTAAGGAATAACTGTCATGAGAAGAGTTTAAAATTTCTTGAATGTGTGTATAAAAATACTATTCCAGACTTTAAAACAAAAATATAAAATTGAATGTATATAGCTTACCAGTTGCTGTAACTTTTAAATATTTAATAAGATAACTGTTTGATTTTTATAATTTGAATAACTTCTGTTTAAGAATTTTTTTTCTTTATACCTCTCCATAAGGCTGAGAAAAAACTAATTGCAGTCAGTATATTTATCCCAAGATACGGTGGGTCATTTGTGTTATGATTGTAAAAAAACCAGTTATTTAGAAGTATGTATAATCAGTTATCTATAACTTAAAATGTATGAGCAGTAAGATCATAAAAAGAGTGTTACACACAACAGAGTTAATGAGCCATAAACTTACCCTGGATGAAAGTGCTGGCTTTGGATGGGTCTTATACATAATTTGTAACTTCAATGATATGATCTTCCTTCTTCCTTTTACCCTACTATAATTAGAGATGTATGAAACATAAATTATTCTTTTAATTTCTTGTGCACGTTGAAGAATTACATGTCATGAAATCCCTTGGTATCTTACTATTTTACCAACAGTGATTGTGAGATAAAGAAGATGGTTCTAAGAGCAGCTTGAGCTCCTCCTCAGAAGTCGACACTAATCTCTTGAGAGCACATATAGAAGGAAAGGAGCTGGCAAATTAGGAAATTATAGATAAAGCCTCAGTGTCTTCACTAGGCATACAACATGCAGCCTAACTAACCAAATGTTATTTCCTTCCCCCAGAAGACCCTGCGTTATTTTAGGAACAGAAGAGCAATTCTAGGATTTTTGTGAGGCTAAAAATTATTGGTAAGTCTGATTTCCTTGATATCCTAATTAAAGCAGAGTTTAGATTCTTGAAAGAAAATAGTTTCATTTAACTCCAAACTGGGAAAAATATACTCTGGGCCCATTCCATCTTGTTATGCTTTATTTATTGTGCTGTACTTTTCATGTTTCTACATTTTTGCGGTAGTGCTCAGAATGTGTCTTAATAAGTGCCTTTTGGAACTGAAATTTTTTGTGCTAAACTAGAATCGTTAGTGTAACAGTTTCAGATGGCTACACAATACTGGATGTCAACGGTATTTGTTTTGGTGACTTGTTCTGCATCTGACTTAAAACGTATGCATCAAAATGTTTATCACTACAAAATAAGAAAAAAGGGCCACTTTATTTTGAGTTAAGCAACAATAATAACCAAAGATTTAATCTGACAGGAATTTTCTTCATGGTGATTATTGCTTATTGTGATTTGTCACACACAAGCTTGCTTTTAGCACAAAAACGTGACTTAAATGGCTGGTTTACCTTTTCTCTTCTTTTGCTAAAAGAGTATCAATCTCATGATTTTTTTTTTAAATTGAGGTATAATTTACATGCAGTCACCACAATCAAGGCAGTGAACGTAATAATCTCATGTTTTTGAAGTGAGATATTTAGATTAAAATATTAAATATTTAATATTTAGATAAAATAAATTAAATATTTTATTAAAAACTTAAATTACATATTGAGATTCAAAGAGACAATGTATATGTAACGTTTCCTATAGTACTTTAACTGTTGCAGAGTATAGGACATTGTAAACAAGCAGGTGGTATGGAGTAAGCATGATTGTAAATTTCATCCAAGGTCAACTGCCTGCCTCCCTCTCATCCCTAACCCCAAACCCACATTTATGTCTACCTCCAATCATTTAGGAAAGTTCATCTCTCCATTTCCTGAAGATACTGGGGGCATTCTACTTAATGGTGTCTTTACACGATATACAACTTGGATAGAAGTAGTAGGCAAAAATTTGGAATCAATCGGGAAAAATAAAAACATGACTGACAATGGGAATCCAGTAATATGTGCATCTGTTCTGATCACATTGTTTTCCTTCTGTAGAAACACTGATAACTTTTAAGGACCAAAAAGGATAGGTATTGTGTTGGTTACCTGTCTGCTTAAATTTTATTGTCATTACAGGGAAAAGAATAAGGTGGGTAAAGGAGTACCAGTACTTATATAGAAAATTCTACTTATGAGGGATTTTTTCATCGTAATATTAGAGAATATGAAACACGCTTTTTTAATGTCATAAGTGGCGGGATGCTTAATGAATCTGGGAACAGAAGACCTACCTCTAAGTCATTTTTATTGCCTATGTGACCATGGGCAAGTGACTTTGCTTTTATTTTTCAGGGTTTCAGCTACTTCATTATAAAATGAGGTGGTTGAGGGCGCCTGGGTGGCTCAGTTGGTTAAGCGACTGCCTTCGGCTCAGGTCATGATCCTGGAGTCCCTGGATCGAGTCCCGCATCAGGCTCCCTGCTCGGCAGGGAGTCTGCTTCTCCCTCTGACCCTCCCCCCTCTCATGTGCTCTCTCTCATTCTCTCTCTCTCAAATAAATAAATAAAATCTTAAAAAAAAAAAAAAATGAGGTGGTTGAGCTAGATCAGGGGTCAACAGCTCTTTCCACAGGGATAGATAGTTTATATTTGCTCTGTGGGCCTGACAGTCTTAGTTGCAACTACTGGACTGGGCTATTGGACTGTGAAAGCAGCCATAGACTATATTTGAATGAATGAATGAATCAGCAAGGGAGTGGCAGTGTTATAATGAAATTTTATTTCCAAAACCAGGCAGTGGGCAGCAGCCTGTTGACCCCTGAACTAGATGACTTCTAAAACTCCTTTCAAGTATAAATGGTGATTATTGTATTAAGAATGTACTTATTTTCTAAGCACTGGAAATTGTCATAGAATTATATTACTGAAAGACATCGCAAGAGCTGATTTAATTCCTTTATCTACTCAGGCAAGATTATACTTCAATCACCAGGGAAGACAGTTATTCAACTACCTGATCTAGTAAAAGCATAAATCTCCCTTCATACTCTTTTTTTGTAAACTCACTAGATAATAGATAATATATCCAGGGCTAGTGTAAGATTTTGGAAATATCTTTAATGGTTTTAGATTGAATATCTTGCAATTTTTAAAATTGACTTTACACATGGTAGAAGATAGAAGAATGATATATTCTTTTTCATTAGTCTTATAGCTTCAAACTCTAGGAAATCATTCTTTCTCTTAATGGATCTAACCATTATAAAATTTTTCTTCCATACAAAGAAATTGTCATAAATTATTTTTTAGATATAGAATATAAATTTAATAGATGAAGAATCATAGCTCCTCTGTGAACTCTTCAAGCTTTCCACTCTGCTTATTTTTTTTATTTACGTTATTTTGTGAGCTTTATAAACAAAACATAAAAAGTACCCAAGACAATGTAGTAATCAGTGATTTCATATAGTAAAAAGTACTGGAATACTCTAGACTTAAAAAATAGCACTTATGATTAATGTAGCTTCATAGTGTAAAAAATTCATTGATATAACTAATCTTAATTCAAAATAGATAGAAAAACACGATACAATTACCATGATGTATTACATCAACTAAAGTTAACATTAAATTTTACTTCTCCATTTTCTGCCTCAAAATACAAATAACTATTTAGCTTTGTAAATAAATTGATTTCCCTAAATTATATTTAGTATTTATTAAATATATTTTACACTCATATTAATCGGGTAAATGCATACATAAAGATGCATTAAAATTCTAAAGAGACAAATAATCCTTAAGATTAGTTTAAATTTCCTCCAAGGCCCACAGGTATTTGCACAAGCCATGCAGAAAATGTGAAAAAAAAAAAGATGTTGGAAGTCATTCCTATTTTCATCTTGAAAATCTTTTCTTCAAACGTTCTTTTTCTATTAAAGTCCAAGTCAAAAATCACTGGCTTTCATTACCTAACCTTAGGAAGCTTTGCTCAAGTTAACAGTAAATTCTATCAGGGCTGGAACAATGTCTATTTTATATACTCCTATATTGTTAGCATCCAGCAAAGTACGTACCCCATATAGAAGTTCTATAAAGCAGATTGGCTTAGCTTAATATGGCATCATCTTCATCTTCATCACCATCACCATCATCATCATCAAGTCACTATCCTCCTTACTATGCCATATATTGTGCCGGCCACTTAGATCATTTATAATCATATAAAAGAATTACACATTGGGTTTATGTTTCTTTTTTCTTTCTTTGTCTTTCTTTCTTTCTTTCTTTCTTTCTTTTTCTTTCTTCCTTCCTTCCTTCCTTCCTTCCTTTCTTTTTTTTTTGAGAGAGAGAGAGAGTGAGTGTGTGAGTGGTGGGGGAGGGGCGGAGAGTGAGAGAGAGAGAGAATCTTAAGCAGACTCCACACCCAGCTCACAGCCCAACACAGGGCTCCATCTCACAACCTGGAGATCATGACCTGAGTGGAAATCCACAGTCGGCTGTTTAACTGAGCCACCCAGGCACCCCTACTTTTCTTTTTTTATTCCAACTTTTAATTTTGTTCAGGTTGTTAAAATCTTCAGTAAAGTTTCAGATCCAGGATTTGAACAAAAGTAGTCTCACTATACTATTGTGTTTTTCTAGCATGCTCAACATGTAACTGGCATCACACTATAAACCCAGAGATATCTTAATTAGCAAGGAAAAATAGCTCTAAGCTAAAATATTTGACCACTGTCTTACACCATACACAAAAATTAACTCAAAATGGATTAAAGACTTAAATATAAGACCTGAAACCATAATAATCCTGGAAGAAAACATAGGTGGTAAGCTCTTTGTCACAGGTCTTAGAGATTTTTTTTTTCTTTTTGAATCTGACACCAAAAGCAAAAGCAGCAAAAGCAAAAATAACTAATGGCATTACATCATACCAAAAAGCTTCTGCACAACAAAAGAAACCATCAATATAATAAAAAGACAGCCTAGTGGATGGGAGAAAATATTTGCAAATGAGATATCCGATAAGAGGCTAAAATCTAAAATATAGAAAGAACTCATACAACTAAATGGCCAAAAAAGCAAACAACCTGATTAAAAAATAAGCAGAGGACCTAAATAGACACTTTCCCAAAGAAGACATCCAGATGGCCAACAGGTCTATGAAAAGATGCTTAACATCACTCATTATCAGGGAGATGCAAATCAAAACCACAGTGAGCTGGAGAGAATGTGGAGAAAATGCAACCACTGTGCATTGCTGTTGGGAAAGTAAATCAGGGCAGCGATGGAGAGCAGTTCCTCAAAAAGTTAAAGATAGAACTCTCATATGATCCAGCCCTTTGACTTCTGGGCTAGTTATGTAAAGAAAACAAAAACACTAACTTGAGAAGATATCTGCATTCCCATGTTCATTGCAGCATTATTTATAGTAGCCAAGATACAGCAGAAATGGATGAAGGGGGTCAAAAGGAAATAAATAAATAAATAGATAAATAAATAAATAAATAAATAAATAAATAAAAAGTCTTCTTGATATAATAATAAAAAAAAAGCTAAGGTTCAAATTACCTAATACATGTTTATATGGAACCCAGATTTAACAATCACATTTGGAAGTAGAGTGGTTGCCATAAATACATAATAAAATGTCTCATTCAATGACTTACAAATATTTGTATAAATTTCAGGAAGTCATTTTCCTATAAAGATGGCAGTTATTTTCCAAGTTAATATATCTCAACATTAAAAAAAAATCTCACAGAATAGATGTAATGTTATCCAATCCAGGGTAGTAAATAGAAAATGTCCAAAGAATTTGCCTCTCTGCACCTCATGAACCCAGTCTGGAATTTTTCTCCAAGTCTGCCATGAATATCCCTTCCCAGCTCCGAATCCATCACTCTCTATATCATTTCCCCCACATACATCTGGGAAACTATTTCACCACAAAGCTGATGTGAATATCATATATTTAAAATTCATTTAGGAAAAAGATTAAAAGGAATGAAGCATGAAGCATCGCCTCGGGGATCAGTAGTTAATAAATTGAGAGTAGCACTATTGTCAGAATCGATGCAAGGTCTATAGCTTGTGGGTCACATGACCTGCAAATTTTCACCTCTGAAAGAAAAGCTTCTTTCAGTTGTAGGTGTTTCTCATTCATGAATCCTTTTATTTTGCAGACTCCTAAACTTCAGTAAGAATTCTTACTTAAAAACACGTTACCTTAAAACAAAGAAGAATGGAAAATGAGAGAATATATTGGTTTCAATCACTGGAATAAGTAGTCAGTCATTTTGGCTAACTTAGTCCTGGTTGGGTCATTAGAGAACCATGAGCCTGTTAAATACAATTTGCAAATGTTTTCAGTGCTACTTTTGAGTCAGTTTGGGCTGAATTATCTGGGTGACCTAATGAGTAATGGACTATTAACAAATAACAACTCTGATTTTGAAAGAGCTTCATCATTTCAAGTTAATATCAACAAGAAGATAAAGAAATTTATGATATTCCAAACATCATTTAAGAACTCAAGAATGGTTTTATAAAGTATGTTTGGTCTCCATTATAGACAGAAAGTTATTCTGAAACTTTCCAAGGAACTTTTAAGATTCAGTGATGAGTCTATATCAAGTGGAATAGCAGAGTGATATGTTTTTTCTATTGAGATTTGTTTTAGGAAGTCAATTCACATCTTCTGTACTAGAACATAGTTTTAAGGGACAAAAGGACAGGAAAATGGTAGAGAAAACCTAATAGACCTCTGTCTGATGCTAAATTGTATCGCAATGGTCCCCTCCTCTTTTGAATAATGAGCATTACCTGCCTAGTGCTTTATTGTTTGCAAAGTTTATTCACATCATTTCAAAAAAATAAACTCTCATTGTAGTCAGTTTCTACTGTTGGTAAAGATTTTTCCATTTAAAAATTGCCTTTTTTTCCCTGCTCCCTCATCTCCTCCTTCTTGACCAGCTGACCCAGAACTATTTATTTATTTATTTATTTATTTATTTATTTATTTTTTAAGATTTTATTTATTTATTTGACAGAGAGAGACACAGCGAGAGAGGGAACACAAGCAGGGTGAGTGGGAGAGGGAGAAGCAGGCCTCCCGCGGAGCAGGGAGCCCGATGTGGGGCTCGATCCCAGGACCCTGGGATCATGACCTGAGCCGAAGGCAGATGCTTAACGACTGAGCCACCCAGGCGCCCCGACCCAGAACTATTTATTGAAAGGACTATCCTTTCCCCACTGTCACTTTTGTCGTAAATCCACATTCCCTATTCTTCTCTATTGGTCTATCTAACCAGGAGCCTATTCCACAAAGTGCTAATTATTATAACTTTATTATTATATCTGGTAATATAAATCCTCCAGCTATATTCCTTTCATTTAAAATGTCCTTGGCGCCTGGGTCACAGTGGGTTAAGCGCTGTTCTTGGTTTCGCCTTAGGTCATGATCTCAGTGTCAGGAGATCGAGCCCTGCACTGGGCTCTGTGCTGAGCATGGAGTTCGCTTAAGACTCTCTGTCCCTCTCCCTCTGCACCCTCCACCTCCACACTCTCTCTAAAATAAATAACTAAATCTTTTTAAAAAATTAAAATGTCCTTGACTATGCTTGACCTCTTGCATTTCCATATAATTTCTACAATTTTATTGTTAATTTACACACACACACACACACACACACACACACACACACCCTGCTAAAATGTACATCGGGACTGTGTGGAATTTATAGATCAGTTTGGAGAGAATTGGCAAAACGAGGCAAAAGACTTAACTGGCACTTAATAAAAGAGAATATTCAAATGACCACTAAATGTATCAACACTTCATTACTCATCAGAGAAATTCAAATTAAAAACATATGAGATTTCACTGCATACTTACCAGAATGTCTAAAATGAAAAAGACAACATCAAGTGTTGGTAAGAATGTGGAACAACTAGAATTCTCAGACAGTATCACTTGGGAAAACCATCTAGAAATACCTATTAAAAATGGCCATATGTATGTCCCATACCCTAGCAATTTCACATCTAAAATATACCCAGCAGAAAATATGTTCATTCAACATGTATGTGAGTATATGTAAATGAATGTTCATTGCAGTACTATGTGTAATAGGCCAAAAGCGAAAACTACTGTAACCCTGGGCAAGATACCTCTCTGTGCTTTCTGTTCTTCATCTATAAAAGCAAGAAACATAATAGTGCATTATTATTATCATAATTATTAGGGTGGCTTTGGAGATTAAACAAGTTAATATGTATATAGCACTTAGAACAACAGTCCCTGATATATAATAAACCATATATAAATATCTACTATAAAGATGAAACACATAGCAACAAGAAAGATTCTAGTATCTCAGTGTCTTAGGTTTCTTCTTGGCTAGAGCACATTTTACTTTCGTTCTGAACTATTTGGGGAAAACTGACAAAGAAAAATCCATGTTTGTATTGCTTGTCTCATCATCAATCAAAGAACATTCATTAATTGTCTCTCTACTGTGCCAGGCGTCACCATTATCAAGTCAGACAACAGCATTTATTACCTGTTCCCTGTGTGCAGTGTAGAAAGGAGTATTTATTAAATGTTCATTTTCACATTGTGTCACGTTCTTTCTGAAGCTAGTCAAAAAGCAGAGTCCCTGTTCTAAAATAAAATCATCATTTAAAGTTGCATAAGAATGAAGTTACTGTGACTTTGAATAGTACCCTGCATGGTGTGAATTCCAGTTCATAACTGATGACAGACATACATTCTTCCTATTACTTAGCACTTAGAATGATGCCAGTTAGCAGCATTATATTGTCCAGGTCTAACACACTTGAGACTCTAATATGGATCAGGACAGTTAGTCTTCCGTTCTCTGCAAACAGAATTATCCATGGTCAAGGACCTTCTTATTATTAGCGGGTGTTCTACTTTATCGTTTTAAGAACGATCCAGTTAAAATAGATACAGTGGTGGATAAGGGGCAGACAGGTGTGGAATGAGACATAGCAGGGCAAAGGAGATTTCTGAAAGGCTCTTTACAAGTGGTTCTGCATCTCAGAGTTTATTTCAGGTAGAGATCATGGCTAACGGCCAAACAATATTCTCTGTGACTGAGTTGAACTCATCCACTATGTAGATCTTTATAAACATTGCAGTAAGGAGAATCTTGATAAAGTTTCTGGACACAAGCCAGAACACTTTGATTTCAGTTTAGGACTAGTAGATAAGCTAGAGTCCTTCCTATTTACCTTCTTTGTTAGCAAGATATGAAATCAGTGGAGTGGCCTGCTTCCTAACTAATAGAGACATAAATCTTTAGCTGAGATTGTCTTTCAAACAAGGATATAATTTAGTTTCTCATTTCTTAATTTTTAAAAAATGCTGTTTCTTTGCAACTAAATTTGAATATAAGTATCTTTTGAAATTATTAATTGTATCTTGATATGCAAATTAAGTACCTAGTCTAAAACTGAAATATTTGATTAGAATTCCAGGAGTACGATTTGTTGATTCAAGCACCTCCTCCTATGTCCTAATTTGCATGCTAAGAACCTCCCTAAATAAGAGCATAATGTTTTCAAAATATCCATTAAATCTATTAATTTATCCTTTCCTTCATTCAACTATTTGATGTTCACCTATTATGTACCGGGCACCATTGTAAAGGCTAGGAATAGGACAGTGAGAAAGATACACAAGTCCCCACTATCATGATGTTTACATGGCAATGAGGGGGCAGGCAGTGGACAAGTAACCAAATACATGGACAAGGTGACTTCAGGTAGTGATTATGTGAAAATGACACTTGTAATAATGTGACTCATATTTCTGCACTGTTTCTGAATATATCTCTATCTGTCCTGTCAGTTATTAAGAAAGGAGGGCTAAAATCTCTAACTAAAACTGTGAATTTCTAAATTTGTCATTTTAGTTAGTCTGTTCTGCTTCTGTCTTAAATGGAGTTATTAGTTATATACACATTTAGAATTTTAATATGTTCTTGATGAATTGAAGAGCATCAGGAAATGTCCCCCTTTATTCCTGGTAATATCTCTTGTCCTGACATATGCTTTATCAACAGAGTCAATTCATCTTTCTTATTATTAATGTTAGCATGGTATACATTCTCTATCCTTTTAATGTACCTGTTTCTTTATATTTAAAGCTTATTTTTTATAGACAGTTATTCTGCACTTGTTTATTTTTTTTCAGTCTGAAAATCCATGCCTTCTTATTAGAGTGTATAGACCATTTATATGAATTCAGTAACCAATAAGGTTATGTTTTAGTCTGTTACTTACTTTTTGTTTTCTATTTGTAACACTTGTTTTTTTCCCCCCTCCTTTACCTGCCTTCTTTTGGATTAATTGATTATTTTTTAGTATTCTGTTTTATTTCAACAATTGGATTTTTAGTTTTATGTCTTTGTGTGTGTGTGTGTGTGTGTGTGTGAGTACCTACAAGATGCATATATAACTTATCACGGTTTACTTTAAAGAATATTATTCAATTTCATGTATATTTTAGATGCTTCCTACCATACATTTCCTTTTACTTTTCCTATTTGGAATAAACTTAATTTTTATTTCTACAAATATCGCTTTATTATTGTGATGGTTAATTTTATGTGTCAACTTGACTGGGGCACAGAAAGCCCAGATATTTGGCCAAACATTATTCTGGGTATGTCTATGAGGGTACTTTTGATTAACGTTTAAATTAACAGACTGAGTAAAGCAGATTTACCTCCCTAACAGTTGAAGACCTGAATAGAACAAAAAATTGACTCTCCCCTGAGTCGGAGAGAATTTTTCCTGCCTGAGTGCCTTTGAACTGAAACATCAGCTCTTCTGGGGTCTTGAACCTCTTGGCCTTTGGACTGGAACTATGCCATTAGGTTTTCTAGTTCTCAGGACCCATGTGTATATATTCTATTGCTTCTGTTTCTCTGGAGCACCCTAATACAGTTATTTCACTTTTGTACATGTTACTAATCCTTCAATTCATTATTATTATTTTTGCTTTAAATAACCACTTATCTTTAAAAGAAATTAAAGCATGCTTTATGTTTACTCACACATTCTTTATTCCTAACACTCTTTATTTTGAGATTTGAGAGTTTTTTTAAAAGATTTTATTTATTTATTTGACAGAGATTGAGAGAGAGAGAGCACAAGCAGGGGGAGGAGCAGAGGGAGAGGGAGAAGCAGGCTCCCTGCTGAGCAGGGAGCCTGACGTGGAGCTGGACCCCAGGACCCCAGGATCACGACCTGAGCCAAAGGCAGACACTCAACCAACTGAGCCACCCAGGCGCCCCTGAGATTTGAGTTTTATCTGATATTTTTTCCCTTCCTCCTGAAGAATTTCCTTTAACCTTTCTCATAGTGCATATCTGCTGAAAGTTCTCTCCGTTTTTATTTGTATTGAAGTCTTTATTTTGCCATCAGTTTTGAGAAAAAATATTGTCACTAATATAATTCTATTTTAACAGTATTTATTTATTTATTTATTTCCTATCAGACCTTTCAAGATATCTTTCCATTGTCTATTATCTCACATTGTTTTTTATGAGAAGTCAGGAATCATTGCTACCTTGTCCCCTTTATATATATGTATTTAATTATCTGATTTCTTTTAAAATGTTCTTTTTACCATTGATTTTTCAGAATTGTGATTATGATGTTTTGGTGTTGTTTTCATTTTGTTTGTCCTGCTTGTTGTTGAGATTCTTGGGAACAGGGTCTATAATTTTCACCAAATATTTTAAAAATGTCAAGCCATTATTTGTAAAATATTTTTCCTGCCCCCTCTCTCTTCAGGGATTCTAATTATCAGTATGTCAATCCACTTGATATTTTTCTCCAAGTCCAAGGCTTCACTCTTTTTTCTTTTTGTTAATCTCTTTAATTTGGGTAATTTCTACTACTATGACTTAAAGTTCACCTACCTTTACTTTCAGAGTGTCTGGCACCTCCTTGTATACTTGGGCAAGGTATTTGCTTCAGTTTTCTCCAGCTCTATTTAGAAGATAGAAGCGTTATATCCTCTTTTTTTCAACCTTGGATACTAATGGACAATTTGAGATCAATAAGGAAAGTCTCACTTAATATTCAATTTTCAATTTCATATATTCCTGGTATTTGACCTAGTTGAACATTATGTTAATAATCCTAAACTTTAGTGAGGCACTGGACACAAAATAATGAATAATAAAATGCTGAATCCTGGTCTCTATAGTCATAGAGACTTTCAGTCTAAGAGGCAATTGTACAAGTAACCAGCTTCTCCCTACAGAAGGTGATAAAGAATGCAGTAGAGTTAGAATAGGGATCATAATTAAGCAGAATAACATCATTTTTGAAGTTATGGAAAACTTTTTAAAAGAAGAAATGCTAAATCCAAGACGTAATGATAAATATTATGGAGCAAAATAAAAGGGGCAGGGAGAAAGGAGAGATTCAGATTGTGTTGATAATTTGGAAAAACTTAAGGGAAGAAGAGAAGAAAGTCATTCGATAAACTCAAAGAGATTCATTAATAGTAAAATGTTGGCTTCAAAGAGGCATAGTGTTAGTGATGGGGCATGTTCGCAAGCTGAGAGAACAGTTATGCAGTGGCTAGATCATGAGGGGCGTATTAAACCATGTTAAGGAACTTGCATTCTATCTGAGGATCATGGAAGCCTATTGACTGATTTTTTTAAAGAGTTTATTTATTTATTTTAGAGAGAGAGACAGATTGTGAGCAGGGGGAGTGGCAGAGGGAGAAGGAGAGAATCTCAAGCAGACTCTACACTGAGCATGGAGCCCCACACAGGGCTTTATCTCACAACCCCGAGATCATGACCTGAGCCAAAATCCAGAGTCAGATGCTCATCCAACTGAGCCACCCAGGCCCAACCGACTCACCCTTACTATTGACTGATTTTTGAACAAGAGAATGATATAATCAGATTTGTACTACAGAAACATTACTCTCACTTCAATGTGGAGAATGGAGTGGAAAAAAAAATCAAGGGCAAGGAGATGCATAAAAAGGCTATAGCATCATTCAAGAAAAATATGCGATAGAAATATAATAATGGCAGTGAGAACAGAAGTGGAAGAATTAGACAGAAGGAAGAAAAGAAAATTTATGATTAAATATACATAGAGCAATAACGAAAAGGAGGGACTAGTCGAAGATGATTTCTAGGTCTTTTGCCTGAACATGTGGGTGCCATTCATGAAATAGGGAACACATAAAGGCAGTCAAAGTGTTTGTTTTTGTTTGTGTTTGTTTGTTTGGAGGCGGAGGGAAGCTGAACCAAACTTAGACTTTCATTCCTTTATATATTTAATTATTCAGGCATTTAGCAAATAAATGAATGCCTATTTTATGCCAGGCACCATGAAAGTCACTAAAGATATAATCATAAAATGACAGGCAAGTTTTTGTTCTCATGGAGCTTATATACTGCCAGAGAGAGAGAGAAAACAAGTTAATAGTTGAAAAAGATTCTTATAAAATCTCAAGGTGGCATGTTGCACTTGAGAAGCCTATAGGATATTTATATGGATAATATACCCCAAATTTTACAAACTGATTCCTATTTTCCTCATTTTGTTCAGACATTTTCCCCTCCTCATTGTAGTTTTTTTCTTATTCACTTAAAATCTAGCCTCATTCATTTTATCCTTGAAATCCTTCCAGGCTACTTCAACCCACAGTGACTTCTCCCCATACACCACACTTCTTTTGCATTTGCTATGTGTACAACTCACTTAGTGCTTAACATTTGTAACCTTTGCCAATGTGTCATGTTATAATAGAAGAGGCAGTAGAATGTAATGAGAGCATGGACTCAGGGTTCATACTCCATCTCTACCATTTTTTCCTTGTTTGTCCTCAATTTCTTTATCTGTAAAATAAAAATAATCATAATAATTATACCAATCCTGTAGGCTTGTTTTAGTATTAAATGAGTTAATATATGTAAAGTGCTTAGACTTACGCCTAGAGTATAGTAATCACTATATATTTATGTACTAGGTTGTATTATATGTAAACATTATAATGCATATAATTTGTTTTGTTGTTACTGTTTATTATTATTATTATTATTATTACTATATAACTTCTCATCTTAACTGGATGATAAGCTCCCAGGGACCTGGATAGAGGTTTGATATGTATTTCTATGCTCAGTTTCTAACACTCAATGGATCTTTTTTTTTTTAAATTCAATTAATTAACATATAATGTATTATTTGTTTCAGGGGTACAAGTCTGTGGTTCATCAGTCTCGTATAATACCCAGTGCTCACTATAATATATACCCTCCTTAATGGTCATCATCTAGTTACTCCATCCCCCCACCCCCCCACCCCAGCAACCCTCAGTTTGTTTCCTATGATTAAGAGTCTCTTATGGTTTGTCTCCCTCTCTGGTTTCGTCTTGTTTCATTTTTTCCTCTCTTCCCCTTCTTCTGTCTTGTTTCTTAAATTCCACGTATCAGTGAGATCATATGATAATTGTCTTTCTCTGATTGACTTATCTCGCTTAGCATAATACCCTCTAGTTCCATCCATGTCTTGCAAATGGCAAGATTTCAATTTTTTGATGGCAGTGTAATATTCCATTGTGTGTGTGTGTGTGTGTGTGTGTGTGTGTGTGTGTGTGTGTGTATATATATATATATATATACCATATCTTCTTTATCCATTCATCTGTCAGTGGACATCTGGGCTTTTTCCATAGTTTGGCTATTGTGGACACTGCTGCTATAAACATTGGGGTGAAGGTGCCCCCTTCAGATCACTACTTTTGTATCTTTGGGGTAAATACCCAGTAGTGCAATTTTGGGGTCATAGGGTATCTCTATTTTCAACTTTTTGAGGAACCTCCATACTCTTTTCCAGAGTGGCTGCACCAGTTTTCATTCCCACCAACAGTGTAGGAGGGTTCTCCTTTCTCCACATCCTTGCCGACATTTGTTTTTTCCTGACTTATTAATTTTAGCCATTGTGACTGGTGTGAGGTGGTATCTCATTGTGGTTTTGTGGTTTTGATTTGTATTTCCCTGATGCCAAGGGATGTTGAGCACTTTTTCATTTGTCTGTTGGCCATTTGGATGTCTTCTTTGGAGAAATGTCTGTTCATGTCCTCTGCTCATTTCTTGACTGGACCATTTGTTTTTTGGGTGTTGAGTTTTAAGTTCTTTATAGATTTTGGATACTAGCCCTTTATCTGTTAAGACATTTGCAAATCTTCTCCCATTCTGTAGGTTGTCTTTTAGTTTTGTAGACTATTTCCTTTGCTATGCAAAAGCTTCTTATCTTGATGAAGTCCCAGTAGTTCATTTTTGCTTTTGTTTCCCTTACCTTTGAAGATGTGTCTAGCAAGAAGTTGCTGCAGCCAAGGTCAAAGAGGTTACTGCCTGTGCTCTCCTGTAGGATTTTTATGGATTCCTGCCTCTTCTTTCATCCATTTTGAGTTTATTTTTGTGTATGGTATAAGAAAATGGTCCAGTTTCATTCTTCTGCATGTGGCTGTCCAGTTTTCCCAACACCATTTGTTGAAGAGACTGGTGTTTTTATTTTAAGAATCACTTCAATGAAAAACCGTATAATACTTTTAGTGGGGATATACTTTTGCCTCGAATCAATACACGGTTTCTAAATTTTATATTTTTAACCAAGAAATCATAAAAGGGATTCATCAGATGGGAAAATTACTTTTTATATATATATTTTATATATATATATAAAAATTACTTTTTATATATATATTTTATATATATAATTAAAAAATTACTTTTTTATATATATTTTATAATTCAAATGGGAGAATTTAAGAAGTTGAAAACTCCTCTGCTTCCACAGTGATGCTGTCTTGGAACCTGGAGACTTGACAGGTATATAATTTATTGTAATGAACTGAAAAAATGTCATTTGCTGCCTTGACTTTTCCCTTCTAATTGTAAATGGGGCCAGTGCTTGTATAAATAATAATATACAGCAGGGTTATTTCAATTTATATTTCAATTTATGTTTAACTTATTAAGAATCTGGGGAAAAATTCCTTGTGCTAGTAATGATAAACCCAGAAAGCAAGTTATAAGAAAAAGTTACCTTCTAGTTCTTCTCTGCCAATGTGTAAACATAGCTTGGCAAGTGACAAATGGTTGTAGTTTCTGCTCTGTTAACGACCATATTAGTATTCCTTTCCCATGTGGCTTTGTATAAAAGCCAAATTTAGTTCAAGCAGTAGTATGTAAGACGGTATTTTAGTAGATGGAAATGCATTATGCACTAAAAAAAGAAGGTAAATGTAGAAAAGTAGAAGACTATGGAAAATGTACAGTAGTATATAAAAGGCCTGCTTTAAGTAGGGGCATCTGGTGGCTCAGTTGACTAAGGATCTGACTCTTGATTTTGGCTCAAGTCATGATGTCAGGGTTGTGAGATTGAGCCCCACATCCAAGCTCTGCTTAAAATTCTCTCCTTCTCCCCCGCCCCTCCCCTGTATGCACACATGCATTATCTCTCTCTCTAAAAAGAAGAAAAAGAAAAAAGGTTTGCTTTAGCACAAGATGAAAAAGATGAACCTTCAAGCAGAAACTCTCCCTACCCACTAATGCAGATAGAGCTTTCATTTAAGTTCAATGTTGGTATTTGGGACTTAGGTTTATATTTGAACATTGTACTTTGTTTTTTCTAATGAAATTATTCTCAAAATGAGAGCAATATATATAAAACTTGATATAGACCTTTTTGTTCTCTATCAAGACATAGGATATTTAGTATATTTCAGCCCAGTGAATTTCAAATTTTATTTTATTTTATAAAAGTTGACTTTTTAAAATTCAACCCCACCTCGCATACCCTAAATATAGCTTTGCATATAGATAATTTTCTCACATTTTTAATAAAAGAGCCTCATGATTGTTCATATTGTATCTCTTAAATCCAAAATCTGAGTCATGTCTGCAATATGTTAAACAAAACACATTGGCTTGAATTTTGACTGTCAAGATGATTTCATGAAATACAGTCATTCTGCTTATTCAGTTATGGAATAGACTTGCCTGTTATATTTAGCTATTTACCCTTGCAAAGTAAGGTTAAGTCAAATTATGTGGGATATTATATTGTGGTATTTAAAGTGGAGGCTGACTGGCATCTCAAGCTTACCTCTATTAAATCAATGAATTTTTTTCTTGATTCCCATGAACTGGCCAAATTTAGTGATCTGTGAAGTTCACTGGGGGGGAATGTTCTTTCAGATAGTCTCAGAGTTCCTGAAAAAGCTGCCATCATCACCATCATCATCATCATCATGTATGTTACTATATCTGTAACTTCTTTAGGCTGTTGATATAATGGATTCCATTAATTGATTTTCAGATGTTTGAACCAGTCTTGCATACTTGGAATAGATCCCAGGTATGATCATTGTGTATAATTCTTTTTATCATTGTTGGACTCAATTTCTAATATGTTATTAAGGATTTTTCCATGTATATTCATGAGAAATATTGGTCCCTAGTTTTTCTTTCCTATAATGTCTGTCTGGTTTTGGTATTGGAATAATGCTGGCCTTGTAGAAAGAGTTAGGAAGTGTTCCCTCTGCTTCTATTTTCTGAAGCAGATTGTAGAGAATTGGTATTATTTATTTCTTAAATGTTTGAATAGAATTCACTAGTGAAATAATCTGGGCCTGACACCTTTCAGTTTCTTACACTCACCGTCACTGAGCTAAGACAATTAAAAAAAATCTGGATCCACAACTCCCTTATTCATTATTCTAGAATGCAATTCAACTTTCTTCATTGCATAAAATACTTTATTCTCCGTTTCTTTCATTTTTTATTTGATGTATCAGCCCTGAAGAGAGAGGTGTGTATGGTGTGTGTGTGTGTGTGTGTGTGTGTGTGTGTGTGTGTGTGTGTTGTAGACCATGGGCTTTAGAGGGTAAAAGAAAAACGAGGAATTATGAGAGAGGACAAATGAATAAACTGGAAGTAACTAAAAAGGGATGGATGGTGGGGACTGTGATAAGGAAGCTTGATTTTTCCCCTCAGAAAAAGAAGGTCATAAAAATCCAACTTATTTCTAAATCTAGATTTCTAAATCTAAATCTACAGAAAATTCAGGGTAAAGCTCCGTATAGGACCAAATGAACAAAAAATGGCTTTAGGCTATAAAAGAGAGAAATAAAACTTGATTAAATAGAAATTTATTAATAATTTATAAGATACATAAATTGTGATACAAGCAAGGCAGAGAATTTGATTCCCCAAAAATATTTGCCTATAAGGAAAAAATTTTTATTCCTTAAAATAGTTTATCTCCAGTCTCATCTTTGAAGGCAGGGTATAACAGGTACTTATGATAGAAGGATTTGAAATGACAGAAATAATGGCAATTACTCTGGAAATTTCTCCCTGACCTAGTAGTTAATAGTTTTGGTATTAGCAGACACATGGTTCTCATCCCTGGACTTCAGAATGGTGAAGACCCTGCTCTGGTTTCCCACAAATTCCTCAAACTACCTCAATATTTAATCTTGTTAAAGTGTTGCTGCTATTGAAGATGATGATGATGTTGATGATGATGATGGTGAAAATGATGATGGCTTTTTAGAAACTCTGAGATTATCTAAAAATGATATACTATCAGTGAACTCCATAAGTCCCAAAGCTTAGCCAGGGCATGGGAAACAGGGAAAAAGCAACCAATTTGATAGATTCAGAGCAAGATTTTTTAGTCTTGGCACTACTGACATTTTGGGCTGGACAGTTCTTTGTCACTGGGGGTGGGAAAGGGGCTGTCCTCTTGTAGAATGTTTAGAGCATGCCTGGCCTCTACCATCAGATGTCAGTAGCATCCTTCTATTGACTCCATTCCCATTTTTGACAAACAGAGATGTCTTCAGATGTTACCAAATGTCCCCTGTGTACTAAGATCACTCCTGGTTCAGAATCTACTGATCTAGAGTTATGACTGAGAGTCCAGGTCAAACTTCACTTTTAGTGCCACCATTTAATAGCCTACTTAATTTGATTCAAACTTACTATTACATCTTCCCAAGTATTTTTCAACTATAAAGCCAGGATCCATAGTATTTGAGGAGTGTTTTTGAATATCTGTTACCCTAGGTTCTTTGAATGTATGGTTACAGCTGTCATACTCAAGGAGCTTACAATTTAGTAGAGAACATGAGATATCCTTAAATGACTAGAATGCACCATAGTGTGTGTGAAATGACAAAGAAGTGGATAAAAGCATACACTAGGTGTTCAAGATGAGCAAATCAAGTAATGAGCTTCAAGAGAGACATTTGAATTTTGTCTTGAAGGATTAGGTGGGATTTTCAAGTGGTGAAATAGAAATACATTCTTGACAATGGGATTATCCTAGAAATGACATTGATCTTGAAGGATTGTCAAGTCAATCTGATAAGGCAACTTTATGCTTAGGTTGCCTCCATGAAGAGAATGCAGTTCTCTGTTGACCAGAACAATTTGACATTTAGATAGAATGAGACTCAGTGAGCATCATTTATGTGAGTCCATTCTTGAGAGTCCAAATGATTTTTAATGTGCTAATGAAATCAAAGATCAAAGCATATGACTTTCACAAAACATATATAGCACTTTGTGAAGCATCCTCTCACTCAGCAGACCACCTTTGTAGGTATGGGCCCTGCTTACCTTAATATTCAAAGAGCTTCCAAGGTGGTGGTAGAAATTGGAAATACTATGTATAAAGAATACTCATTGTGACTACATCTCTGCCCATATTCTTCTGCTTTTGGTAGTTGTACCTCTTTGGAATATTTGGAGACACAGAAGAGTCTAATTAACAGAATCTTAGGAAATCTCTGAGCAGCATGGGTGGGCTGGGGGGACACTGAAGCCTAGCTCCATAAGGTACCATTAGGTCTGTCCTTTCCAAGCCTAAATCAATAGCTCAGCTATGTTATCCCATGACAAGCATCTGGAATATTTATGGATAGGTGAAAGGATTGCAACAAATTAGAACTCAACAGGAATGTTATTGGTGTTTTGGGTAGGACAGTTCCTCATTGTGCAGGACTGTCTTGGATATTTAAAAGTGTTTAGCATTTGTTAGCTTTTATCCACCAATACCTTCAGTAGCCCCAGGTCATTGTGACCCCAAATCTCTCCCATTTCCATGGCTTCTGGGCCTACAGACATCACCACATTGGAAATCACTGAATTATATGTTTCACCTTGGCATGAAAGTGTGGGGCAAATGGGTAACAGTGGGAAATCCTTCTTTTGTTCTGCATTTTCTCCTGCTGCCTTATTAACCACCTGGCCAAGGGAGTTCAGGAGAAGGGACATAAATATCCATACTTGATCACTAGAAAATATCCAAATGGCTCCAGGCTCACTTGACATTTTGACATTAATTATATTCACATATATTATTGATTGAAAAATATACCATTATTTTCTGTACTACTAAAAAAGATAAAATGCTGCCAATTAATCTATGAAATAAATCTTCATATAACATAGACTTTTGACAGTTTCATACTTATGAAAGAGTTCCTTTAGACTTAGACCTAAGATTTTTTTATCATATATTATTCTTGGGGATTAAAAACAAATGCTATAAGTAAAATAAAATGAGAAGGTATTCCTATCTTCTTTACATTGAGTATGACTTTTCTGAAAAGCATTGTCACTTGGTGTCCATGTTTTTCTACATGACATTGCTCACTATACCATCAAGAGTGTTCTGTTATTGCCATTGGGACTCAGCAATGTCTTCTGCCTTCAACTGCATTTTTTTTTTTTTTTTTTTGCCTGTTAGAAGTCTTAGTTTTGCTTGTATGTATGTGCTAAAATGTAGCAAAAGCTTCATTTACCTGTGCATATCTTCTTTAAAGCTCTTTGTTGTTGATTTGCAAGAAAATATGAAATTTTGGTTATTCCTCCAATGTCTAAGTTTTATTTTACTTATATCAAATTTATCCCCATTGCCTTGTTCTCATGTTTTTCTGTGAACTCAATGACTTTTTGTTTCAAAGATAGTCTATATATAAGATATAAAAATATCTTTCTGAAGATATTTTAAATGATATCTAAACTCAACATGTGTATAGTGACAATACACTAATACACATAACTCAGTTGAAATCATGACAAATGAACCACCTTGACCAAGTGTGCTCATGTGCTGACACAGACAACCATTTCACAACCATCATTTGACCGATGCTGATTGGAAGGAGCATCCTGACTACAAAGATGGGAGACTGTGAAAAATACGTGTATCTTATCCCATGAAACTTGGGTCTTCCTACATTTCCCAAATAAATAGATAGATAGTATCAAAATTGTATCCATCCTGTTTATCAGGTAGGGTAAAGGTGAAAGCAAAAACCTATTAAGACGATAGGTTCTGGTTTTCATAGCCTGGTTCTGTTTGATAGAGAAGGGGATTTTTTTTTTTTCAAGATTTTATTTATTTATTTGAGAGAGAGAGAGTGAGAGAGAGAGCATGAGAGTTGGTGGAGGAGCAGAGGGAGAAGCAGACTCCCCGGTGAGCAGAGAGCCTGATGCGGGACTCCATCCCAGGACTTCAGGATCATGACCTGAGTCAAAGGCAGATGCTTAACCAAGAGAAGAGGTTATTATATGACATTGGGCCCAGGAAAGTAGACTCCCAGAGGCCAAGGAGGGGAGGAATACTAACTAAGGGAAATCTCTGTCAATGGAAAAAGAAGGCCAGGACAGAATCCCTGAGCTCTGGGTGAAGCAAGACCACCAAGTGCCTCATGTAGTCAGTCCCTGGCATAGAGTGGGAGCCCAGTGAATGATAGTCACTACTAATATTTGGAAGCAGTAAAGAATAAACGTAGAGACTTCAATTATGATTTTTTTTTTCAGTGGTTTCTTGAGTGTAGTGCTGGGTCACTGTCAATTCATGTTTCTCACCATATTCTGAGACTCAGGATCTGAGTTCTGCAGACCCCTCTGACCTCTCTCACTCCCTTCCAGACACCCTGGCTTCTTTCCATTCTTCAAACACCCAGAGTAATTTCTCTTTCTGGGACTTGCTTAAACTGGTTCTTCTGCTTGTAAGACTCCCCCAGACTGTCACATGCCTGCTTCCTTCACATCATCCGGGTTGGACTTCAAGTCCCATATCCTCAGAAAGTTTTTCCTGACCATTTTATCTCAAGTATTAACTAAATCCTACTTCAGTCCCTCCGTAATAATAACCTGTGTTCTTAGTATTACATCTAACCCTCCAGAAAGGTGCTATTCGATATAAATAAAATGTGAACCACATAAGTACATAATTTAGGTTTTCTAGTGGTCACTTTATTTATTTATTTATTTATTTATTTTTTAAAGATTTTATTTATTTTACAGAGAGAGATACAGCAAGAGAGGGAACACAAGCAGGGCGAGTGGGAGAGGGAGAAGCAGGCTTCCCGCAGAGCAGGGAGCCCGATGTGGGGCTCGATCCCAGGACCCTGGGACCATGACCCGAGCCAAAGGCAGATGCTTAACGACTGAGTCCCCCAGGTGCCCCTAGTAGTCACATTTTTTTTTTTTTAAATAAAAGAAACAGGAGAATTTAATTTTAACATTATTTAACTCAGTATATCAAATTATTATCATTTAAAGATATAATCAATATTAAAATTATAAGTGAGATATTTTATACTCTTTTTGCCACTTTAACTCTTTAGAATTTGGTGAGTATTTTCTGTTTATGGCTCGTTCAGTTAGTACTGGTCACATGTCATGTACCAGTAGCCACCTGTGGCTAATGGCTACTCTGTTGGCTGGTGCAAATTCTAGAATAATTTTGGTTTTTAATTTATGTATCTGTCTTTCTATTCATTTCATTGTGCTTGTATTTGTGAATACAATTTTGATCTATAAGGTCAGAGAATTTAAATCTGTCAGGTTCATCACTGAATCGTAACATCAGGAACAGCACCTGACACGTAGTTGGCCCTCAATAAATATTTGTTAACCTAATGACTTAAATAGATATGAAGTTGCAGAACCTGAGATATGGCTGCATAGTTGCTGGATAAGCTCACAGGACAGTAGAGACAGTTGAGAGAGGATCAGAAGAGCCATAAAGATACTCCAGCCACATCTATTAGACTGACTAAAAACAAAACAAAACAAAATCTGACAATATCAAAACACTGGTGAGAATGTGGAGCAACTGGAACCCTTATATATTATTGGTAGAAATGTGAAATTATGCCATCACTTTGGAAAACAGTTTAGCAGTTTACTAGAAAGTTGAGTATTCACTCACTGTATGACCCAGAAATCCCACTCCTGGGTCTTTATCCCTGTGAGACAAAAATGTGTGTTACCACAAAAATGTATCCATGAATGTTTACAGCAGCTTTATTTGTAATCACCAAAAACTGGAAACCCAAATGTCATTTAACTGGTGAACAGATAAACAATCTCTGGTACAGTCATACAATGAGATGCGTTTAGCAAGAAGTGGGGACAAACTGTTGATACATGCAACAACATGAATGAACCTCAAATGCATTATGCTAAGTGAAAGGAGCCAGACTCAAAAGGTTACGTACCATATGATTCCATTTATATGAAAATCTAGAAAAGGCAGAGCTATAGGATCAGAGAACAGATCAGCTTTGCCAGGGGTTCAGGTAAGGAAGAGCATGAGGAGCAGCATGAAATAATTCCTAGGGACTTGTTCTGTAGCTTATAGAACTGTACACACACAAAAAAGAATGCAACATAAAACAAATTTAAAAAGAAAACTGAATGCACTTTATAAGTGCCTTAAAAAAAAGAAGACCCAGAAGGTGGGCATTTGATGTTATAGAGATATTAGCAAAGTAGGAGGTGGGCTTCATGCAGGTCGGGAGGGAACAAGGAAAGAGGCTAAAAGCAAGGGGCCTGCATACTAATCCAGTCTGGAAGAAAAGAGGGAGTCTAGTAGGGCTTCAGCTTCAGCAGATGGGGTGCTGAGAACCAAGGTAGGTCATGAGGCCTAGAACGAAGACAAAAGCCCTGTTCGTAGAGACTTTGGTACTCGTCCAAAGTAGGACTTTACACGGCTGTCCTGATACTGAGCCAATGGGCTTGGATCTTATATTCCTTCCTGCCGTGTTAAGGGGAACTAGTTGTCAGCAGACTACATTCACTCTGTCTTCTTTTAAACACAAAACCATTCAGAGTTTCTCTGTTGAGCCAGAATGCTGGCTGATCAAGCCTGGAGGGCCCACAGCCCCAGTCGGCTTGCTGCAGTATGCTTGATGGCATCTGGAGATGGAGTTCCTGTTGGTGACCGGCAGACCACTGGGCCGGAGGAGATCATGATGGCGGCATAGAATGAATTGGACCCTTTCAATATGCTAGCCCCAAAGGAAGCTTCAGGCACCAAGGAAGACCCTAATTTAGTCCCCTCCATCACCAACAAGCAAATAGTGGGCTGCATCTGTGAGGAGGACCACAGTCTGCCATCTGATTCTGCCCGCGCGAAACTGACACACAGAGATGCCCTGACTGTGGAACCCATTACAAGATGGTACTCCACCAATCGGTCCCACTAGTTGGGCCACTAAGCCCCTGCACTAACTTACTTAAAATGTGCTGTAAAGTTTCTTCTTTCCAATAAAGACTAGCCATTGCATTGGCTCCTCTTGAAAGAAAGAAAGAAAGAAAGAAAGAAAGAAAGAAAGAAAGAAAGAAAGAAAGAAAGAAAAAAAGAAAGAAGAAAGAAAGAAAGAAAGAAAGAAGAAAGAAAGAAAGAAAGAAAGAAGAAAGAAAGAAAGAAAGAAAGAAAGAAAGAAAGAAAGAAAGAAAGAAAGAAAGAAAAAGAAAGAAAGAAAATTCGCCCTCGTCTTCCCTGGGCTCCTGGCCTTTCAGCTAGGGCACCTCATAGCAATCCTTGAATCCATGTGTCACCGAATACCTAACTGGAGACAAACAGAAGTGATGGAGTGGCTGAGGATTTTTCTGAAAGAAATGGAACTTCTAAATGTAAAAGTAACCATAATGGGGAAAAATATAGAAGGACAGAAGAGGCTGAAAATAGACCTACATAGGATGGGAATCAAATAGAAACCAAAGATGAATCAGAAAATACATGTCAAGACGAAGACTGAAGGAATGAGAATGTAACTGAACGAGAATCAGGTTATTCGGGGAAAAGAGTGTTGCAAGGAGAAGTCAGCCTGACAGTGTTGGGGCAGAGAGACAAAAGGCACGTGAGAACAGACCCTAGCTGCTCATGTTGCTGTCATGGCAGGAAGCAGGGCTTCCTGCAGAGTACTCCAAAATATAACTCCTCAATATCTACAATTTGGCTTTATTTCACGAGTTAAGGAATTAGTTTTTCTCTTTCCATACACTGTAAGCCTATTCCTGCTCATCCTCCCACCCCACTGCTGAGAGTTTCACTATTCTTTTCGTAATTAATTTTCTTGTATTATTTAAGATTATTAAATATAAATGAAATCAGGCAAAAAAAGTACAAGTGTCTTAATAAGAAGGTTATTTTTTCAGATGTGGGGGTAAAGTTCTGCTTATGCCTCCTCAAAGACTTCCTTCTATGTTAAGCTTGAATGATATTTCTTTAAGTGAGGGGCAAAGAAAAAAAAAAACTTACATTTTGAGACTGAAATTATTAATGAGAAATGAATTTTTAATATTATTCAATCAGCCAGGAGATTTTAGAAGCCATGTAGAATGAACCATCCTATAATATTTTTCAAAAATTGACATCACTCAGCGGAAATACTCTCAGTTGAGCAAACACATAGTAATAATGTGTATCATTTATTTAGCCCTTACTGTGTTAGAGACTGAGCACAATGCTTGGTTCACTGTTGCACTCTCCAGAAACAACAGACAGGAAAGTCTGGACTCTATGAAGTCAAGTGAAGTGCCCAAGAACGTGACCTGATCAGTGAGGAAATGGGGTTCAAACTCAGGTGTTGGATTCTAAAGCCTGTTTAATGAACCACTATTACATATTGCTTAATTTGAAGGCAGAAAAGCCATCATGTGAGATAAAGCATATGGAAAATACATTTGGTGAACTGGAAATATATGTTCTAAGGAATTACTTAGTCTGGCTGCAAGATTCCTCATGTATATTGAGAGAACTTCACAGTTCAGAGAAATAGGATGTATTTTTGCTCTTAGCCTTTTATTGAGATTGTTAAAATATTTTTCTAGACATCCTTCAAGTATAAAAATTTGTCTTTTTGTATCACAGAGGCAAAACACTAAATCAGGTATATTTCTTGAAAAAAAGAACAGTGTTTGCTTTATTTATTTTTTTAATTAGAAGCTCATGTTAGCTATTTTTCTCAGAAAGTAGAATTTCACTTAAAGTGGTGATTTAAAATGGCCTTTGGATTTTATAAGGTAGTTGTATACAGATATTACATTAAACTTCTTCAGATTATTAATTTCATTTATTTGGTTAATTCTTTCAGCAAACTTGACTTGAGCTCCTATGTAATGTTAGGAGATACAGCAAAGAATTACAATCCAGCCCTTTGCATTTAATGTACCTCACATTTAATATATAATGAGAAAACTAGTCAATTCTTTATTTCTTTCATTAGAAGAAAAGAATATCAGACTTTCTCCAAATATTCCATGTGTAAGTAATACATTTTAGGAATTACTAACCACTCCTAATTTCTATCACATGCCTATACTTTAAAAATGTCCTTATAAAATGGTTACTAATACTTGCAAAAACAGTTATCAAAAATACTCTTATGTGATGAAAAAATTAATGTAGGAGACAAAGATTTACATTACAGTGCATTACTGTATTGGACTATAAATTCTTTATTCACTCTTCTATTCCCAGTGCCTAGTGGAAATGATATAGAGGATACTCAATAAATACAGCATTGAAAAATAAATAAGGATACAAAAAAAGAATAAGAATGTTCAATGACTGGAAGAAGAGAGAAGTAAATAATGATGACACTGTGTGATAAATGCTGTGATAGAGTTAAAGCAAGACAAAGAACAGGGTCAACATGGGAAATTTCCAGAAGATAATGCTTGAGGTAAACACCTAAAGTTATGTAAATAAAAGATGGCTAGTTCTTTCTGGAAGAAGTGCAGCATGCATATAAAGGCACAGGGGTACTGCCTACTCTTTTCTAGGCAGTGCCCTGAACAAAGTCACGTGGTCCAGTATGACTGATACAGTTGTATTCATATGGAATTTTGATGGCCCTGTCTCTCACCTCTGGTCCTCTACTACATGACTTCTTTCCCTTCTCCACTCCATACTCATTTTATGCCTTATTTTATTTCATTTTTTTATTTCCCCTCTCATTTATTCATCTACTCATTCATTAAAAATATTTATTAAAAATTAATTACATATTATGCCCATTCATTGGCTGTGCTAGACGAGGTGCTTATAACTTTTGTTTATATATGATGATTTAAATTTGAGCAGTTCATTGAGTAGCATTATCATGAAAGTAGTTAGAAATGGTGATGAATACTTCCCAACCACATGACATCACAGTGGCTGCCAGAAGCTTGCCAACCTTGTCGATCCTTTATAAAACCTGCCCCGGCCATTTTTTTGTCCATGTTTCCAAAGTTTACCCTGCTGCTCCTTCATCCTTCTGTATATTAATAGCAATATCTGAGAAGGGTTGCTGGTAGGGATGGTGGATAGTAGAAGGAACACTGAGAATGTGAAAATTATTTCTGCAGATAACCAAATAGATTATATTAGAAACAGCTCTAATGGTTAGCAACTTTTGTTGCTTTCCTATTGTGTGCATATCTCTTTGCTAGACGTTGAGGACATAAAGATGAATACGGTATGGTTGTTCCTTTAAGAAATTTGAAATATAATGAGGATGGGATGTCTGTAATTTGTATTGAATGTATGCGTTTCTCAAATTAAACCATCAGAATTTAAAAATTTAAGTACCTCAGAAAATATTTAGATTGATACATATTTTGTTAATTTATATTTAAAAGAAATATTCAAAAATTACTAAAAATATTTTTGACTGAAAAAAAAAAAGTGCTTGTTAAAAGTAAAAGTGCCATTTCCCTCCTGAATTGCACTTAACAATGTGGCATATCTCTTTATTTGAGGCTCTAATAGTATAATTTGGTGTTAATGGCATTTTATGCGACTTCACTTCCAGCTAATTTCAATTATCTTTAAATATAAATGCAGTTTCTTCCCTATAAATATCTTTAGTTTTCACCATTTTTAAAAGAAAAGGCATTGCATTTATGAGGTTTACATAAAGTCTTAAGCACTCTTATATAAAATTGTCTGAGGCAAAACAACTTTACTAGAAACATAGGCATCTCCTTTCCCAAGTATATATATACTCTAAGCTCGTTGAGAGCCAGGATTCCATTTGAGCTGCATCTTCAAAAGGACCTAGTACTGTGCATTGTCATAGAAGATGTCCAGAAAGAATGTATTTGTTGAATTGATCTCTATGTAAGGAACCCTGTCTGTAGATTTACAGTTTCATTTGTTCTGTTAGATCAGTGAGTGTCTCTTTTTCAAGTGTTTTCGGAGCCAAGCAATTGATCACCTATTCCCAGTGGCCTCTTCCAGCAATACGTAAATCACAGATTGAGTTCATGTTTACTGTTGTCTCCAATGATTACAAAACACGAGGAAAACATGAAGACTACAAAGTCACCAAGATAATACAGAATTATACCATTAGAAAAGAGAGAATAGTTCCCTGTTTTTGTTTTCTTGTTTTTCTGGGATAAAGATTTTATTATTTTTAGTTCATAAAGTATTTAAATTGCCTTAACACCTGCATTTAAACAGTGACAATATACTTGCATATAGACACGCATATATTATACTTGCTATTGGCAAAACAGCTTGTTAAGATATGAAAATGCAATCAATAATTTATGTTGTATACCTATTTCTTTTGCACAATTCGTTATCTTTTAGGTCATATTTTGGATTTATTTATATACCCTTTTGCATTCAAAGTTGGTCACTAAAGCAATTTTAGCTTTAACTCAGTGAGACAGAATTAATGCTACAAAAGTTAAGGATGCAAATATTTCCCGAAGTATTATCCATTGGGAATTTGCTTTGCTTTATGTCTGCAAGAACAGGCTCATAATAATGTGAATATTTAATCTTAATTATATGTGATCCTTAAAAAACTTATGCACACTTCACAATTTTACAGACACTGTACAAATCTCACAGGACCATGTGATGAAATAACAAACACAACACCCTCGAAAAGAATTCTGAAAATTAGCATTTAAAATAAAAGTCATGCCCAAGCCAGGAGATGACTAGCTAAAGGAGCAGTTAATATTTCACATGGTTGCACAGCATAACTTCCCCACTCTACAAAAAAAAACAAAAACAAAAACACATATTGAATTTTATATTATCTGGCAATTAAAAAAGCATAATTATTTGTTTTGTTCTCACATAGACAAATATTTTCTAATAAAAGGATTTATATCTATCGCTATGTCATAGGGATCTCTAGGGTTTCCAGTGGGCTATTGTATGAGAGCTCAGAGACAAATTCTAGTTTAGAGACCGTCACCTTTTTAACTAACCACCCTGACTTCCTCCACCTGATGGGGATGGCCTGGCAAGGCAGGAATGAAACCAACATCCTAGAGAAGTGGGAGCCTGCCTGTTACTGGGTCTTCGACTCCTTGCCCCATTTAAGACCTTAACGTTATCTTAATAATCAGATATCTCCCTATCATCTCCAACTTCTCTTTTTCTACGTATTCTCAATTTCAAACATGTATACAGTTAAGGTTTTTATTTACTAGAGCATTTGCTTCATTAAGTGGTTCTCCTGTTTTTGCAAATCTGTTTCAAGTATTTCTTAAACTTCTCTACTCTGATCTGTAACCAACACTGACCTTTGCATTCCCACATTGGCTGTCCTATTTGGAGTTTTGGTCAAATCCTGACATGTTTGGATTATAAGATAAATTTGCTTTTATTGATATGACTGTTAACAGCAAGTCCTATTGTTTACAGACTGTTAAAAGCAATGACCACTTCCCTCAGTTTGCTGCTTTGCTTGTATTTGTCTGTAAACAAAATTTATCAAAATATCCTAGGTGCTGTTCCCTATTGAAGAAAATGAGGACACACAAGGGAAAATGCTAGAGAAATACATTTATCTGAGGACAAATGAGCAAGTGCAGAATCGTGCATTAATTGAGGCATTGCCGTGAAAAGAAATTATAAAGAGGTAAAGCTCGGTTTTATATTTTTCAATAGTTTTTGTCATCCAAAAGTGTTAGTGTTTTTTGCACATAATTAATTAAGCATGAATTTGTTTTAAACACTGTTGACATCACAAAGGTTTGGGTTCTGTTAACTGTTTTCACTGCTCTTCCCTAGATGGAAGTGGTACCTCACAGCCCTGTTAATTGTCCTTGCATTCATACAACTATAAATTGTTAACTTCCACTGAGGTCACTCAGATACCTCTCTTGGGACAGGGATTCCCACCCATTTTCATTAATCAAAACTCATAGGTTCATCCAAACAGAGCTAGATTGTACCTTGGAGGTCACTTTTGTCTTTTGCAGACATATATATAGGAACAAAAATTCCTTCCATCTACTGCGCATAAGAATTAAGGACTTACTTCATGGGTTTCTCCCACCTGGCCAAAAGTTTATTAATATGCCTGAGAAGAAAAACCAAAGCAGTGAAAAAAAAAAAAAAACCCACAAAAAACCTTTGTAATTAGAAGATGTTGCCTGGAGCACCATGAGAGTGATAATCTGAACCATTTTTAGTTGCATTTAGTATTTATTTTTGAGACTCATAAATGTATATGCTTTGCTGTTTTAATTTCTTGTCCCAGGATAACATGAAAAAAAGAAAAGAAAAGAAAGGAAAGGAAAGAAAAGAAAAACCAAAGAATGAAAATAGAGGATCCTAGCTAGTAGATTCTTCTCAAATGTTCTTCCAAAATTTTGAGATGGACATATCCCAAAGTTTGATGATTATGAGGATTTTAGCACACCATGCACTTAAAACAAGTAGTCTACCCATGTATGAAGGTGGGCATCTAGACTTCAGCTGTAGCACTCAGCGGTTAACATGGGGTTGCTTTGTGTTCGTGTTCTAGGTGGGGTGGTCGCCAACCTGGCGTTAGAATTTTGGACTTAAAAGGATGAATAGAACATTCTTGTAAATTGGCTTTAATATTTGCCACCACATTTAAACCTGTTACTAAGAGCTGTTAAACTTGAAAATATTTCAAAGCTCACTGCAAAGGCAAACATTTTGCGAACTATTCCACCATGTTGAATGAAAATCTCTGCAATTTGCACCATCTTTTCGTTATCTTGTTTGCAAGTCAAAGTTTCATATGGAGCTACTAAGTTAGATTCCATATTTTTTTTGAAGGAGGATTATTGTAAAAAGCCAAAAGAGCATTAAGAAGCTCTTAAAAAAAAATACCCCGTTACATGATGACACAAGATGCCATCTAAGGTGTTAGAATCTTCTTTTCTTGTTACAACCCGGTGAGTCTTCTGGCAACGAAACTGTCGAAGGTCATGGTCCTACGTCACGGCCTTGACCACTCTTGCCCTTCAGTCCTGTTCAGCAAGAAAGAGCTCGCTTTAGCACTAACCAAAAAGAGGGAGAGAGGGAAAAGAAAAACTGCTGAAAATAACCGGTCACACAGTATTAAATGCCTCATGACCTCATCATTAAAAAAGGCTATTTTACCTATCTCGCTGCCATGATAGGAAAACCCTCCCTTCACAAAGGACCACGGGCCTGCTTATTGCAGGCTGTGGAGGAATGGTTAGTCCTGCGTGTGGGCCCAACAGCTGATGCCGGCCATGGCCCAGGTAGGAATGACCATCCTGAACTCTCATCTGTGATGCACACAGTCCAGCTCTGGGGAGAACCTATTACTGGAGAGAATCTAGAGGGCTATTTAATCTGCAGGCGGAAAAAATGTAGTTCGTTCTGCTAGATTGTTCTTCTGATGGCTGGAATGATTATTTTTGACCCAGCTTTAGAACTAGTTATGTTATTTTAAGCAGTCACACCGATAACTATTTTATAATTTGCTGGGTTTTGATATTTCATTGGCGCATAATAACTGTCCTCATTTATTAAGTTTATCACGGCTCTACAGAGGCATGAATATATTTCAATTAGATTTGTATAAAATGCTGAATCGCAAATTCTTTTCAAATAGAATGAAACAGTCTATCATCTTAGTTCAACCCACTCAGATAATTTGATCCATTTGACTCAATACACATGTAAAACAAATTGCTCTAGTAAATTTGCATATAAAATAGCACCAGTCCTAAAGGCTCTAATATAAACAATTAGTTCCGTGTTTTTATCTCACAGAAAACACCGGTTTCCCACACAACTAAAAACAACCTTGTAAAGTTTATATTTCAAAATTATGTTAGGGAGGAAGTGATACATGACACAAATAGTCCTCCTTTTCCGCTTTGCTGTTCAACAATGAAGAGTTCCCTAGACCGTTTTGAATATATTCTAAAGATAAATACATGCAGTCATTAAAATCAGGAGCATTAAATGAAGTTGCTGTAATTCTGAGTTTAACTCATTAAAATTGAGCAAAAATTCTACTGGAAAAACCTTTTAATCTTGGAAAGATAGGCTTATCTTAATATGCAGTTCTGCACAAACTACATTTAAAAACCAAAAGAGTTCATGCACCTTATTGAAAGAAACATATTAAAATTTGTTCTTGATAAACCTAGAAAGTCACAAGGCCTGAATGGAGTTTATTTTTAAAACCATGTTAGTATAGTCTTTTTTTTTTTTTTTTACTAAAATGTGTTCAGAATATTCAAGTCATTAAACAAAGAATATCATGTTCTATTCTTTCTGTGTGCCAATAACAAAACCCCAGATCCTTGAAGCTGATTACATATAGGAGACACAGTGGAAATTTGTTACATTAATTTCATCATTAATTTTTCTAACCTGGAATATGGTGTGGCATCTTGTGTGACATGATTTTTTTTCTTTTTTTACCAGCATTTACATGACTGTGGACAGCTCTGACATGCTTTAGAAATTAGTATTAGGAAATCTTTTTAACAGCTAATATGTCCCCTAAGAACACTTTCTTATTCTTCGCAAGTCTCAACGCAACAAAGACACATAGTCATAGTCAATAAATCCTTACTGGTATACATATGGAATCCAATCAGGCACATTGGTATTATAGCGATGATACCAAAGCAATTTGGGGGGATTCAAACATTTTTTAGATGCCAAACATGACCTATCGAACAAAACAACATTAGGATCTTGCTGTTTCATTTCACATGTTTGGATTAAAATATATTTGGAGTTTTACTCTGCTATTGTGTGTGTGTGTGTGTGTGTGTATGTGTGTGTGTATGTAGGACAGGGAGATAATCTGAAAAGGATAAACATTTGTATAATAGCTATATGATGATATTTATTTCTCTTCTCCCTTGACTAAAATTAAGCATCCTAACAGTTTATACATCTGTGGCCATGGATATCAGCTCCAAGATGCTTTGTGTACTGTCCAGAAATAGCATTGACATTTTTGAAATTATTTCCTTTCCAAATATTGCTTTGAAAATATAAAGCTCAAATGAATGAATTAACCAAGATTTTTAGTTGTGAGACATTAAGCAAATAAACTGATATCACCTATGTGATACACGAGCACCAGACAAGATAATTAACTATGTAATCAGTTTATTTAAAAATCTCAAGAAATCTCTATCTTAAAAACTTAGTCACATTTTGCAGAAGCTAAGTCTTACAAATTATATATACATGTATTTTTATTGTGGTAAGAACACTTAACATAAGACCTACTCTCAACAAATTTTTAAGTGCCCAGTGCAATATCATCAACTATGGGCACAATGTCGTACAGCGACTTCTCTAGAACTTAGTTATCAGCAGTGATTAACTTGAAGGTACTTTTCAAAATTATAAGTTTAAGAAAATGTTTTAGCTTATTTGACCAGGGATACTTTTTGTTTTGTTTTGTTAATTTTTTTATTGTGATGGCTTTCTAGCCTCAGGATATTTTTGCTCTTTATTGAATCATTGTTCTTATTGTTTGAAAACAGCAAGTAATGTCTTCCCACTAGAAACAGTCTGATGAAGCATACAATTTTTGGAGCCAGGCTTTTTACAAACTTTTTAGTACTAACTTCCTGCAACACACACTTGTTTTGAGAGCAAAAGCTCCCGGCAGGCAAATTATCCATCTTATCATCTGCTTTCATCAAACCCAGTGAAATTAAAGATTTGCCGTTGTTAAAAATACTTATTAAAATTTTCCAGCTCCCAAGTTTGTCTTTCACGGGGCTTGAATCACTAAAACATTTTCTTGGCAAAAATCAGGCCTGAGCCAGGTAGAACTGGCTGCCATTTGATGACATCTTTGTGGTTGTTCAAAATTAAACCATGAATTCCTCCCTCCCCCAGGTTTAACCAGTTTTGCAGAATGGCAATAGAATCTATTATAATCTAAAGTAAATAATGTCTAGGTTCGCCTTGAATACTTTGTCAAACATGGGCAGCTAGGTATGCATAAAATTATTCAGTACTTCTCTTACTAGATAGTAGGATTTAATATGTTTTTGATAAAATGCCGTGCTCAGCACAGGGCGCAATTAGCAAACACTGGCGGGAACGATCGCAAAAGTGGTTATGGCAACTGGCATGCTTGCAACTTCAGATAAAAACCACTTAGGGTTGTTCCACAGCAAATGTTTTTGTTTGCTAAATTAAACTAAAAACTCATGATGGTATTCACTGATCGATCCCTTGCTAGATTCTTGTATGCCATTTGGGACACAACTTTAAGAGAAGCTTCAACATTTCTTTTTTTTTTTTTTTTTTTTTTTTAAGATTTTATTTATTTATTTGACAGGGAGAGACACAGCGAGAGAGGAAACACAAGCAGGGGGAGCGGGAGAGAGAGAAGCAGGCTTCCTGCGGAGCAGGGAGCCTGATGCGGGGCTCGATCCCAGGACGCTGGGATCATGACCTGAGCCGAAGGCAGACGCTTAACGACTGAGCCACCCAGGTGCCCCTCAACATTTCTGAAAGATAACAGTTGACAATGATTTTCACACTCTTCAACTCATTTGATTCCCTTTCCCCCAAGGTAACACATAAAGAACACTTAATATCAGAAAGTGAGATCAAATTTAATTTACATTATTTCACACTACTCGTGTGACCAAATTTATAGATCCACTTGGATTTTCACATGGTCTGGCAGGCAATGGACATATGTCAGCACATCAATTAATTCCAGAAAGAACCAAGTAGGACTTTGGGCAAAACTTTGATTTACCAACCCAACAACCTTTTCCAAACTGTGTTTCAATAAACACTAGGGCATTTCCTTGTCCAAATAAGTATGTTTATCATTGGGCTAAATAAAGTTAAACAAATTTATTTGCAGGACTTTTCAGAGCCTTTAATACATGGGTACAAATGGCAGATCTCAAAGGATGGCTTATGGTGTGCATCTGCTGGTGCTGTCCTCAACTGTCTTTTCAGATGCTAGTTTCTTTCCTAACTGCTTGGCCATGCAGGCTTTCTTTTGGGTGAAGTTTCCCAAAGGGTAGCATTCCAATAGGCTGACTTCTGATTCTTAGCCACTGGCTTGCCTCTGTAAGTTTGCCAGTCTGCTGAAACCAATTTTTTTTTTTTTTTCCCACATAATGTCTGCACAGTGTGGCCTAGTTGCCATTTACAGTTGATAACTTTCAATCTAATTTAATTTTACTCCTGCTAATTCTCATATGTGGCTGTTGTTCTTTGCAACTTCTCTTGTTACTGTACAGAAAGAGGACCCCTACATCTTGTGAGAAATAAGTGCTGAGATATGCTCACAATGATAGAATATACTTGGTTTGATTGACATTTCTAAAAATCACACTTTCAATTTCTCTAGCAGAACCTCATGAGAATTAGCATGCCTAGAACAAATTGTTCAATGGTAACGCAAGGGAACTATAATCACACATGTTAACAACTTGTGTCTATTTCTAAGCAAAATGAGCATTTTAGGAATAAACAAATATAATCGATCTAGGGTCATGGAAATGAGGGTCATTCTGTCTTAAGTCACAATGATGCTGAGAGTCAGTATTTTCCAGACTTGAGAAATAACAAACAGAAAGACTCTAAAAGGGACTGATATTGAGGAAATTGGTGAGGTAGATAAAAAAAGAACAGTCTTTTCATCATTAATTTTGAATGTGATTATATTGATGTCACCTATCACGTCCAAGGCATGTGTCTTTAACATCCACCAGTGAAGGAAAACTTCCTGGAGCTTGCTAAATACTCTCTTCACATTTGCCTGTAGTTCTTGATAGATTCAGTTGTAGGCTCTTGATTTGATTATTTAGTACGAATATCTGCAGCACTGACACATTCAAGGGATGTGCTGATATTGGACCCTGACCTTGGTGCTCAGTTTCATTGCTTATTAGAATTATTAGTGTAAATTGAATACTTAGGGGAAAAAAATAAAATTTCTTACAGTGCTATTCTAAAATTCCTTTTTTTCCTCCTAGCCAAGTTCCACTTGAGAAATTAGTCTCTTCTTGCCTGTGATTTCCAATACATCTGCAATAGAACACTACCAAGTGTAAAATAAGTACATTTTCCCCTATTTTCCGGGTGCATTGTTGCATCGCCTCCTGATTGCAACCGGGAAACTGTCCATACTCTAAAATACACATGACTCTGGTTCTACTACCCAAATAGTAAGAACCTTTCCAAGATTCCTAATGATGAAATAATACACTCAAGTAACAGCAGGCGTCTGTTTAAAGTCATGAGTCCAATTCTTTATTATTGTCCTGTCATGACACGGCAGAAGGATACTTTTGCTGCATTAAAGAACAGTAGCTGTACTAAGAGGGAAACCAAATTGAGTCTTGCAGGAATACTTATTAGCTGAGATCAAATAAGTTAATATGACCGGGCCCGGGAACTTTGGGAAAGATACATCTTACCGTCTATCTCAACGTCTAAATTAAATTTAATCAATCAGAATTTAGGTCAGAAGTGTGTTCTTGACATCCATGTGTGGAACACTGAGCAATCAGCCAACTGCACTGTGGTGTGCTCACACTGACTTTTCCCCAAGAATTTGAAGGCAGCCTATTGTGACCAATATCTATTGTCTTCTCTAGAGTGTGAATTCTTTGTTTCCAGGGTGGTCTTCGCGTATGCTTTGATGAATTTTCTTTGTTTTGACTCCAGCAGCAGTGTGCATTTGAGCTTCCTTTTTGATTCTTCCTTGCTAAAAAGAAAATAAACCCATCCTTAACTTTTTAAATGCAAGTTGGCTATTGTTGTTATTCAACTGAACTAATAAAATGAGCAGCAATGGGAAATTTTCTGATGGATGCTATCTAAATGATTGCTATTATTGAATGCCTTAAATTTTATGTTAAATAGGAATGGCATGCTATCAAACCCTTTTGCTCTTTTTAGTGTTTATGGATAGATAAGCTCAAAAAAGAAAAAGAACGTTATTTTTTCTTTGTAACTTATAATAAAATAAAACCAGATTGTTTTGGCAGTTTTACTGTCCATTCATTTTTTTGTCTATGTTGTCTAAAAACAAAATGAAACAGAACAAAAGAAAAACCTTCTCATCTCCACATATTGAAGATTTATCTTTACAGGGTTTTAGGCTAGTTATTCTTTATGAATCTTCCAAAGTTTATTGTCTATATCTTATTATTTTTGAGAGGGAAATTTATTAATACTTTTTCTAACATACTTCTTTTTTTTTTTTTTTTTTTTAAGATTTTATTTATTTATTTGACAGAGAGAGACACAGTGAGAGAGGGAACACAAGCAGGGGGAGCGGGAGAGAGAGAAGCAGGCTTCCCGCCGAGCAGGGAGCCCGATGTGGGGCTCGATCCCAGGACCCTGGGATCATGACCTGAGCCGAAGGCAGACACTTAACGACTGAGCCACCCAGGTGCCCCTCTAACATACTTCTTTAATAAAATCTGTCCTCAAACTAATCAGCAGAATGTTACTTTTTTTAACAACAACAACAACAACAACAAATGCAGACAAAACTATTATCAAAATAACCTGTTTAGCTAATCACATTTTAGTTGGAAACTTCGTAGTTGTCTAAAGTACATTGAGTATAATTTGTAGCTTGGCCATAGGTATACAGTAGGATTAACCAGCTTACAAACAGATTTGAAACCATCTGAGCATAGCATTGCTTTTACCAAATCACAAATGCTGCAAATTAATTCCTGTGAGGCACAGAAGTAATAAAAAGAATAAATGCCCCTGGTGTAGGTTATCAGCAAAGCTTCTTAACTCCACTTGGAGAACACATTCTAAGTCTACTGGACTTCACATTTCCACTACTTCTCACTTAGTTCAAAGCATTCCATCTCTCTTCCACTACTGCCTTCCCTCTTGCTCTATGTCTATTCCTAAGGAATGAATTTCAGAAGTCTTTTACAATCCTGTATCCTCAGTGTTTAGACCAATGTCTTGTACCAGGATGAGTTTATTAGACTGAATCGTGGTGACACAATAGATTACTCCTTTTTCCTTCAACCCTCTCTTGAGAATACTCTACAGTTTCTTGTCATTGGGGGGCAGTTTTTCTATTTTGCCCTTTCTAGTCTTTTATCAAAGACTAGATAGTTGCTCCTCTTTTATCTAGTTTTTCATGTTGGAATGTGCCCAGGTTCAGAAGGTGATCTTCCTCTTTTCTCCTTATCCTTGGGTGAACTCATCCAGTCCCATGGCTTCATAGACCACTTATGGTAGCTGAATAATGGCTTCTTAAAGATGGCCAATTCTAATCCCCAAAATATTTGAATATGTTACCCTCCTTGGCAAGTAGGATTTTGCTGATGTGGCTAAGTTAAGGGTCTTGAGATGGGAGGAGTATCTTGGATTGTCCATATCAGCCCAATGTAATCATAAGGATCCTTATGAGAGGGAGGCAAGAAGGTGACAAGCAGGAGTTGATAGAAACATAGGAACAAAGGCTGGAGTGAAACACTTTGCAGCAGGAAGAGAGGGCCATCACCTGAAACAGGCAAAGAAACAGATTGTCCTGGAGCCTCCAGATGGAACACCCTACTGACATCTTGATTTTAGCCCCATAAAACTCATTTTAGATTTTTGACCTCTAGAATTGTAGAAAACAAACTTATGTTGATTTAAGCTACAAAGTTTGTGGTAAAAGTTTGTGTTATATTTTCAGCTCAAATCACACCCCAGATATGTAGATTCATATATTTAACAGTCTGTGCAACTTCTTCACTCAGGTTTCTGAGAGAATCTTCAAACTTTCAACAAAACCCACCCCACCCATATTATTGTACTTCAGTCACACCATCCCTTCCTTGCCCCTAGCATACCCAATTCCCCTTATTTGACTCATTTCCCATTTTTACTATAATATTTATCAATACATCCAAAACTAAACTTCTAATCTTTTTCTCCAAACCTATTCCATGTGAGTTTTACTTGTCTTGGTTGATTGCAAATCCATTCATCCTGTTCCTCAAGCCAAAACAATGGACTCCCTCTCTTTCTCTTCCCCTCCACATCCATTATTTTTTTTAAAGGAAATTGTATATCCTTCTACTTTCCAAACATATCTAGGGACCACAGATTCCCTAGTCCCCCTCACTGTTACAGCTCAGAATTGCCATTCTCCTGGCTTGTCTCGATTATTTCAATAGCTTCTTAGTTTTCCAGTACTTCCAGTCTTGCCTCTCCTAAAGTGTTAACACAACAGTCACAGTAATCCTTAAATAATGCAGCACAAGCCATGTCATTCCTCAGCTTAAAGTCTCAGTGGGACCCCATTTCTCTTCAACTCAAAGTCCAAGAAATACAGTGATTTGCAAGACATTTAATGATCAACCCTGCCCCATCTTTCCCAGTTTCCCTTGTCTCTTCCTCATACCACCACTTCAGCACATGGTCCCCTTTGTTCCTTGAACAATCACATTCCCTCTGTAGGTGTTTTGCACTGGCTGTTGCCTCTGCTTACAATTCTATCTCTCTTCATATCCTCATGGAAAATCTCTCAATTCTTGTGTGTGTGTGCACGTCTGTGTTTCAACAAAACCCACCCCACCCACATTATTCAACTTCAGTCACACCATCCCTTCCTTGCCCCAGCACTCCCAGTTCCCTTTGACTCATTTCCCATTTTTCCCTATAATATTTATCACCTTTAAACAATGTTTTATTATGCATATTATTCATTTTTCCCCCTGGGGGTCGAATAAGACAATCAATAAATATTTGTGAATGAACGAATCCCCCTTCTTTTCTTTCTGATGAGTTATGTTCTATTATAAATTTAGTATAAAAGCAGATTTATTATCTTATAGCCACAATTCTCAGTTTTTAATAATAAATGTATATACAGCTCTAAAATGATTCTCTTAAATCTTTCCCATATTGTTTCAGAATGATTTTCTAAGTGATGTCAGCAAAATGTCTGAGTAAGACATTCCCTGCATGTAATCCCTCCCCCAACAAAAATAAATTAGCATATATCCATGGACAAAAGTGCCTTTGTGGGTTTGGGATCCAGGTAGGATATGTGAAACCACAGCGCAGTCCAGGACTGAGGAGAGCCATTTGGAGAAGGGAGGCTAACACCATGGTCCAGGTGACAGAAATGGAAACAGCTCCATATGCCTGAGGACTCACCTATAGCCTTGTTTGGCTTTGGGTCTCTTACCAGCACTGTCCACCAAGTGACGTAAGCAGGCTGGGTCTAAGAACCCAAAGGTGGTCCCACAAGACAAGCCAAGAGGATCCTTGGCTATATGCAGGATAGAAATCAAATGAGAGCTGGGAGGGGATAAGAGCAGAGTTTATTGAAGATATAAAGAGAGTGCAAATACAAGATAGAGCATCTGTGAGACTCAGAAGGAAAAGGAGAGTCTTGTCTTCATTCAGGGTCTGGGTTTTTATTGAGGATTGTGGTCTGGTGCACATGTCCTCTCAGGCACCCAAGAACTGGCCGGAACAAGAGCAAGGGTCCAGTGTCTTCCATAAGTCACTCATTACTTGGATCCAGAGGATCTTGGCATTGAGATGTCTAGTGCCAGTAGTCTGGAATACATACATAATGACTTTGTCTGGTCATTCTTACCTGATCCTTCCTGAGATGTCACCTATTGGCCTGGAAGACTCTGAAGAAATCATGAAATCCTTGTCCCTTATAAGGAGGACATACATTATTTGTTCTATGAGGCATATGTAAAGCAGGGTCAGGTGCTAGCAAGCATAGCAGCAAGAAAAGGAGCAAAAAGCAGATTTTTATGGAGTCCTTCAGTTTCCCTATCTCACAAGGGCTCTATAACTTGGCTTGAACCATATCACAGCTGCAGTCCATTGACAGACCTGCCAGCCCAGGAACCCAGTGGAAGACACTCCTGTCTGTGCCCTGATACCATGAAAGGGCCCTACAGGTTCTAGGCTCTTCTGGTAGTAGTCTTTCCAGACCAGGCAGGAAACTCACATCTGTGTCTCAGGAGACCTTGGAAAGACTCTGCTCAGCTCCAACCTTTCCAGTCATGGTGAAGGATCAGTCCAACCCTCCTAGGAACCTGGTAGGAGTCACACCAGTGGAGCATCTGGTCACAGATTCACTGTCTGAGAACCCAGTTGTGGGCCTTGAAGTGGACACTTGTCCCAGTGTTACCCTACTGAACAAGTTACTGAAGGCAGTCTCATTGACCCAGGGACAGGACCCCTTCTGCCCGAGCCCCTAGTAACAAGCCTACTGACTGTGGACCCCAGTGCAGATCTAGCAGCAGCCTTATAATTGGTTCCAACCCAGCACAACTGCAATGCCAGAGGTAAACTAATCAACCCAGGGAACAAGCAAGAGAAGGTCTTTAACTGCTGAAAGCAGTCTGTAAAGACGGGAAGAGGTGTTTGATAGTTTAGGTTCACAGACATCAATGCAAGGCTACACAGATCATGAAGAATCAAGCAAATATGATGCCACCAAAAGAAACCAATAAAGCTCCAGGAGGAAAACTAAAAAAAAGTCACAGATATCTGGAAATTAAACAACACACTGTTGAGCAACTGATGGGCTAAAAAGAAACCAAAAGGGAAATTAGGAAGTATCTTGAGACAAAGGAAATTTAAAACACAAGATACCAACGTGTATGGGATTCAACAAGAACAGTTCTAAGAGGGACTTTTATAGTGATAAATGCACACATTAAGAAAAAAGAAAGATCTATATAATTTTACACCTCAAGAAATTAGAAAAAGAAGAACAAACTAAGCCCAAAGTTGGCAGAAGGAAGGAAATAATAAATATCAGAACAAAAATAGAGACTAGAAATACAATAGAAAAAAATTAATGAAAATAAGAGTTGTTTTTTTTTTTTTTTGAAAACAAAAATTGACAAACCTTTAGCTAGACTAACCAAGAAAAAAAGAGAGACCTCAAATAAACAAAATTATAAATGAAAGAGGAGACATTGCAATTGACCACAGAAATACAAAGAATCATAAAAGACTACCATGAATAATATACACCAACAAATCGGACAACTGAGAACAGATGGATAAACTCCTAGAAGTATAAAACCCACCAAGACTGAGTCAGGAAGAAGTGGAAAATCTGAATAGACCAATAATATTTGAAGAGATTGAAGCAGTAATCAAAACCTCTAAACAAAGTAAAGCCTAAGACCATATGGGGTTTTACCAGTGAATTCCACCAAACATTTAAAGAAGAATGAGTGCAAATCCTCAAAGTCTTCCAAAAAAGTGAAGATAAGGGAGTACTCTCAAAATCATTTTATGAGGCCAGCATTACATTGATTCCAAAGCCATAAAGAGACATACAAGGGAAAAAGAAACTACATGCCAGTGTATCTGATGAACATAGATGCAAAAATTCCCAACAAGACTCTAGCAAAGCAAATTCAACACCAATTCAAAAGGATCATGCACATGATAGAATGGGATTTTTTTTCTGGGATAAAATGAAGATCAACATATACAAATCAAGAAATGTGATACACCATATTAATGGAATGAAGGATAAAAATCATATGATCCTCTCAATGGATTCAGAAAAAGTGTTTGACAGCTTTTTACATACCTATACTTTTTATATACCTCAACCTAATAAAGGCTATATATGACAAACCCATAACTAACAACATTCTCAAAGGCTAAAAGCTTTTTCTCTAAAATTAGGATTAAGACAAGGGTGCTAACTACTCCTATTTAACATGAAATCCCAGCCAGAGCAATTAGACAAGGAAAAGAAATAAGAAACATCCAAATCAGAAAGGAAGAAGTAAAATTGTCTCTGTTCACATATGGCATGATATTATATATGGAAAACCTTAAAGATTCCATCAAAATACTGTTAGAACTAATAAATAAATTCAGTGAAGTTGCAGGATACAAAATCAACATATAAAAATCAGTTCCATTTTTATACATTAACAATGAGATATCTGAAAAAGAAATGGAGACAACAATCCCATTTACAATTACATCAAAAAGAATAAGATGTTTATGAATAAATTTAACCAGAGGACTGAAAGATATGTACAATGAAAACTGTAGGACATTGATGAAAAAAAGTTGAAGAAGAAACCAATTAATGAAATATATCCTGTGTTCATGGGTTGAAAGAGTTAATATTGCCAAAATGTCCATACTACACAAAGCCATCTATAGATTCACTGCATTCCCTATCACAACCTCAATGGCTTTTTCACAGAAAAAAAAATCCTAAAAGAACAAAACTAGAGGGATCACACTTTCTAATTTCACACTATTCAGCAATGCTATAGTAATCAAAACAGTATGATACTAGACACACAAACCAATGGGATAGAACAAAAAGCCCAGAAATAAACCCACACATATATGGTCAACTAATATTTGACAAGGGAGCCAAGAATACTCAATGGGGAAAGGATAATCTCTTTGATAAGTGATGTTGGGTAAATGATGTTCACATGCAAGAAGAAAGAAATCAGACTCTTGTCTCACAACATTTGTAAAAATAAACTCAAAACAAGGGTGCAGGGTGGATCAGTCAGTTGAGCATCTGACTTTTGGTTTCAGCTCAGGTCATGATCACATGGGTTGTGAGATGGAGCCCCATATTGGGCTTCCTACTCAGTGGGGAGTCTGCTTGAAGATTCTCTCCCTCTGCCCATCCCCCTACTTGTGCCAGTTCTCTGTCTCTCTCAAATAAATAAAAATAAATCTTTAAAAAAAGTTAACTCAAAACAGATTAAAGACTTAAACATATGACCTGATAACATAAAATTCCTAGAAGAAAACAGAGAAAAAACTCCTTGGCACTGTCTGGCCTCTATGTGTGTGCATGTGTGTGTGTGTATGTATTGCATATGACACCAAAAACATCAACAACAAAAGAAAAATTAATGAGTGGGACTAGATTACCTAAAAAGCTTCTGCACAGCAAAAGAAACAATCAACAGAATAAACAGGCATCCTATGGAATGGGAGAAAATATTTGCAAACCGTATATCAAATAAGAGGTTAATATCCAAAATATAAGTAACTCATACAGCTCAATACCAAAAAAAAAAATCCAATTTAAAAATGGACAGATGACATGAACAGATATTTTTCCAAAAAAGATATACAAATGATCAACAGATACATGAAAAGATATTCAACATCATTGATCAACAGGGAGATGCAAATCCAAACCATAATGAGATATGACCTCACAGTTTTTAGAATTGCCATTATCAGAATTGAAGAGATAAAAGCATTGGTGGGGGGTGGAGCAAGATGGCAGAGGAGTAGGAGAGCTAAATTTCGTCTGGTCCCAGTATTTCAGCTAGATAGGCATCAAACCATTCTGAACACCTATGAACTCAACAGGAGATCGAAGAAAAGAAGAGAAGCAACTCTCTGAACAGAAAAGCAACCACTCTCTGAAGGTAGGACGTTCGGAGAAGTGAATCCAAGGTGATATTAGGGAGGATAGACGGCGGGGGAGAGGCCTCCGTTGGCCGCTTCTGGCAAGTGATAGAGCCGCGGAGCACAAAATCAGAACTTTTAGAAGTCTGCTCCACTGAGGGACGTCGCTCCAGTGGCTAAGCAGGGGGTGGAACCCTCGCAGGGACAGTGTGGTCTCAGGACCCTCCGGGTCACAGAAAGACCAGGGGTGCCTGAGTGCGGCAGAGCTCCCAGGTATCGGAGCGGGGAAGCCGGCTGCAGAGACAGAGCCGAGGTGCGGGCTCTCAGCTCGGGGTTGCCATAAACCGTGATCTGCGGCACAGTCGGGCCACTGCTCCTCCAGCAGGGACCCAACAAGTGGCAGATCCAGGGAGACTCCCCTTCCTCCCCCCGGGAGGAGTGGCACGGGAGCGCACCGCAGGATCTGCTGGGTTTGGAGACTCCGCATGGGGTCGGGTGCCAGAGATAGAAACGCTCGGCCTGGTCACAGGCCAGGTGAGCACGGAGTGCGGCCAGAGACCGGGGAGACGGGAGTGACTGACTGCTTTTCTCTGGGGGCTCACTGAGGAGTGGGGCCCCGAGTTCTCGGCTCCTCCATGCAGATATTGGGAGGCCGACATTTTCACTCTCATCCTCCAAAGCTGTATGGAAAGCTTGCAGGGAACAAAAGCTCCCGAGAGCAAACCCGAGCAGATGACTTAGCCCTGACCGGGCAAAGGCTGGGCAATTCCACCTCCGGCAAAGACATTTGGGAACCATGGCAACAGGCTCCTCCCCCAGAAGATCAGTGAGAACAGCCAGCCAAGACCAAGTTTACCGATCAATGAGAACGGCAGAACTCCAGCGCTAGGGGAATACTGCACATAGAATCCATGGCTTTTTTCTTCTGATTCCTTAGTCTTTCAAAGTTAATTTTTTTAATTTTCTTTTTTTTTTTGAATTTTTCTTTTTCCCTTTTTCAACCAACATCTTATCAATCACTTTTTTAAAAATCTTTTTTATTTTTCATTTTTAGAGTCATATTCTATCCCTTCAGAGTAGTTAACCTTATTTTTGGTATATATATATATAAGTTGTTCTCTCTTTAAAATTTTGGGATACAGGTTCTTCTAACAGACCAAAATATATCCTAAATCCCTAGTGTATGGCTTTGTTCTAGTCTCCTGCCTGATCACATTTCTCTCCCCCCTTTTTTTATTTCTCTTCTTTCCTTTTTCAACCAATTTCTTATCTTATAAATTCCTTTTATAAAACCTTTTATAATTTTCATCTTTACAGTCATATTCCATCCTTTCATCATATTTACCCTTATTTTTCTACATATATAAGCTTTTCTTTCTTTAAAATTTTGGGAGGCAGTTTCTTCTAACAGACCAAAATATGCCCAAAATCTAGTGTGTGGCACTGATCTATTCACCAGCCTGATCATATTTGATCATATTCTTTTTTTTTATCTTTTTCTTTTTTTTTTTCTTTTTTCTTTCTTTCCCTTTCTTTTCCCCTGGTTTCAGGTCTCTTCTGATTTGTTTAGTGTATATTTTTCTGGGGTCGTTGTTACCCTGTTAGCATTTTGTTCTCTCATTCATCTATTCTCCTCTGGACAAAATGACAAGACAGAAAAAATCACCTCAAAAAAAAAGAACAAGAGGCAGTACTGACTGCAAGGGACCTAATCAATACGGACATTAGTAAGATGTCGGAACTAGAGTTCAGAATGATGATTATGAAGATACTAGCTGGGCTTGAAAAAAGCATGGAAGATATTAGAGAAACCCTTTCTGGAGACATAAAAGAACTAAAATCTAACCAAGTCAAAATCAAAAAGGCTCTTAATGAGGTGCAATAAAAAATGGAGGCTCTAACTGCCAGAATAAATGAGGCAGAAGACAGAATTAGTGATATAGAAGACCAAATGATGGAAAATAAAGAAGCTGAGAAAAAGAGAGATAAACAACTACTGGATCATGAGGGCAGAATTGAGAGATAAATGATACCATAAGATGAAACAATATTAGAATAATTGGGATCCCAGAAGAAGAAGAAAGAGAGAGAGGGACAGAAGGTATATTGGAACAAATTATAACAGAGAACTTCCCTAATTTGGGGAAGGAAACAGGCATCAAAATCCAGGAAGCTCAGAGAACCCCTCTCAAAATCAATAAAAATAGGTCAACACCCCGACATCTAATAGTAAAACTTACAAGTCTCAGAGACAAAGAGAAAATCCTGAAAGCAGCTCAGGACAAGAGATCTGTAACCTACAATGGTAGAAACATTAGATTGGCAACAGACCTATCCACAGAGACCTGGCAGGCCAGAAAGGACTGGCATGATATAGTCAGAGTACTAAATGAGAAAAATATGCAGCCAAGAATACTATATCCAGCTAGGCTGTCATTTAAAATAGAAGGAGAGATAAAAAGCTTCCAGGACAAACAAAAACTAAAGGAATTTGCAAACACGAAACCAGCCCTACAAGAAATCTTGAAAGGGGTCCTCTAAGCAAAGAGAGAGCCTCAAAGTAACATAGACCAGAAAGGAACACAGACAATATACAGTAACAGTCACCTTACAGGCAATACAGGGGCACTAAATTCATATCTTTCAATAGTTACCCTGAATGTAAATGGGCTAAATGCCCCAATCAAAAGACACAGGCTAGGGCGCCTGGGTGGCTCAGTTGGTTAAGCGACTGCCTTCGGCTCAGGTCATGATCCTGGAGTCCCGGGATCGAGTCCCGCATCGGGCTCCCTGCTCAGCAGGGAGTCTGCTTCTCCCTCTCCTGCTCCCCCCTCTTGTGCTCTCTCTCTCTCTCACTCTCTCTCTCAAATAAATAAATAAAATCTTTAAAAAATAAAAAAATTAAAAAAATTAAAAAATTAAAAAAAAAAACAAAAGACACAGGCTATCAGATTGGATAAAAAAACAAGACCCATCGATATGCTGTCTTCAAGGGACTCATTTTAGACCCAAAGACACCCCAGATTGAAAGTGAGGGGGTGGAAAACCATTTACCATGCTAATGGACACCAAAAGAAAGCTGGGGTGGCAATCCTAATATCAGACAAATTAGATTTTAAACCAAAGACTATAATAAGAGATGAGGAAGGACACTATATCCTACTGAAAGGGTCTATCCAACAAGAAGATCTAACAATTGTAAATATCTATGCCCCTAACATGGGAGCAGCCAATTATATAAGGCAATTAATAACAAAAGCAAAGAAACACATTGACAACAATACAATAATAGTGGGGGACTTTAACACCCCCCTCACTGAAATGGACAGATCACCTAAGCAAAAGATCAAAAAGAAAATAAAGACATTAAATGACACACTGGACCAAATGGACTTCACAGATAAATTCAGAACATTCCATCCCAAAGCAACAGAATACACATTCTTCTCTAGTACCCATGGAACATTCTCCAGAATAGATCACATCCTAGATCACAAATCAGGTCACAACTGGTACCAAAAGATTAAGATCATTCCCTATTTTTGGACCACAATGCTTTGAAACTAGAACTCAATCACAAGAGGAAAGTCGGAAAGAACTCAAATACATGGAGGCTAAAGAGCATCCTACTGTATATTGTCTTTGTTCCTTCCTGGGTCAACCAGGAAATTAAAGAAGAATTTTAAAAAATTCATGGAAACAAATGAAAATGAAAACACAACTGTTCAAAATCTTTGGGATGCAGCAAAGGCAGTCCTAAGAGGAAAGTATATAGCAATACAAGCCTTTCTCAAGAAACAAGAAAGGTCTCAAATACACAACCTAACCCTACACCTAAAGGAGGTGGAGAAAGAACAGCAAATAAAGCCGAGGCCGAGCAGGAGAAGAGAAATAATAAAAATCAGAGCAGAAATCAATGAAATAGAAACCAAAAGAACAATAGGACGGATCAACAAAACTAGGAGCTGGTTCTTTGGGAAAGAATTAGTAAGATTGATAAACCACTGGCCAGACTTATCAAAAAGAAAAGAGAAAGGACCCAAATAAATAAAATCATGAATGAAAGAGGAGTGATCACAACCAATACCAAAGAAATACAAACAATTGTAAGAACATATTATGAGCAACTCTATGCCAGCAAATTAGATAACCTGGAAGAAGTGGATGCATTCCTAGAAATGTATCAACTACCAAAACTGAGTGAGGAAGAAATAGAAAACCTGAACAGACCTATAACCACTAAGGAAATTGAAGCAGTCATCAAAAATCTCCCAATGAACAAAAGCCCAGGGCCAGGTGGCTTCCCAGGGGAATTCTACCAAACATTTAAAGAAGAATTAACACCTATTTTTCTGAGACTGTTCCAAAAAATAGAAATGGAAGGAAAACTTCCAAACTTGTTTTATGAGGCCACCATTACCTTGATCCCCAAACCAGACAAAGACCCCATCAAAAAGGAGAATTACAGACCAATATCCCTGATGAACATGGATGCAAAAATTCTCACCAAAATACTAGCCAATAGGATCCAACAGTACATTAAAATGTTTATTCACCATGACCAAGTGGGATTTATTCCTGGGCTACAAGGTCAGTTCAACATCTGCAAATCAATCAATGTGATACAATACATTAAGAAAAGAAAGAACAAGAACCATATGATTCTCTCAATAGATGCAGAGAAAGCATTTGACAAAGTACAGCATCCTTTCTTGATCAAAACTCTTCAGAGTATAGGGGTAGAGGGTACATACCTCAATATCATAAAAGCCATTTATGAAAAACCCACAGCAAATATCATTCTCAATGGGGAAAAGCTGAGAGCTTTCCCCCTAAGGTCAGAAACACGGCAGGGATGTCCACTATCACCACTGCTATTCAACATAGTACTAGAAGTCCTAGCCACAGCAATCAGACAACAAAAAGAAATAAAAGGCATCCGAATCGGCAAAGAAGAAGTCAAACTCTCACTGTTTGCAGATGATATGATACTTTATGTGGAAAACCCAAAAGACTCCATCCCAAAACTGCAAGAACTCACACAGGAATTCAGTAAAGCGGCAGGATATAAGATTAGTGCACAGAAATCAGTGGCATTCCTATACACCAACAACAAGACAGAAGAAAGAGAAATGAAGGAGTCAATCCCATTTACAATTGCACCCAAAACCATAAGATACCTAGGAAAATATCTAACCAAAGAGACAAAGAACCTGTACTCAGAAAACTATAAAATACTCATGAGAGAAATTGAGGAAGACACAAAGAAATGGAAAAACGTTCCATGCTCATGGATTGGAAGAACAAATATTGTGAAGATGTCAATGCTACCTAGAGCAATCTACACATTTAATGCAATCCCTATCAAAATACCATCCACTTTTTTCAAAGAAATGGAACAAATAATCCTAAAATTTGTATGGAACCAGAAAAGACCCCGAATAGCCAGAGGAATGTTGAAAAAGAAAAGCAAAGCTGGTGGCATCACAATTCTGGACTTCAAGCTCTATTACAAAGCTGTAATCATCAAGACAGTATGGTACTGGCACAAAAACAGACACATAGGTCAATGGAACAGAATAGAGAACCCAGAAATAGACCCTCAAGTCTATGGTCAACTAATCTTCGACAACGCAGGAAAGAATGTCCAATGGCAAAAAGACAGTCTCTTCAACAAATGGTGTTGGGAAAATTGGACAGCCACATGCAGAAGAATGAAACTGGACCATTCGCTTACACCACACACAAAGATAGACTCAAAATGGTTGAAAGACCTAAATGTGAGACAGGAATCCATCAAAATCCTAAAGGAGAACACAGGCAGCAACCTCTTCGACCTCAGCTGCAGCAACTTCTTCCTAGAAACATCGCCAAAGGCAAGGGAAGCAAGGGCAAAAATGAACTATTGGGACTTCATCAAGATAAAAAGCTTTTGCACAGCAAAAGAGTCAACAAAACCAAAAGACAACTGACAGAATGGGAGAAGATATTTGCAAATGACATATCAGATAAACGGCTAGTATCCAAAATCTATAAAGAACTTCTTAAACTCAACACCCAAAGAACAAATGATCCAATCAAGAAATGGGCAGAAGACATGAACAGATATTTTTCCAAAGAAGACATCCTAATGGCCAACAGACACATGAAAAAGTGCTCAACATCGCTTGGCATCAGGGAAATCCAAATCAAAACCTCAATGAGATACCACCTCACACCAGCCAGAATGGCTAAAATGAACAAGTCAGGAAACGACAGATGTTGGTGGGGATGCAGAGAAAGTGGAACCCCGCTACAGTGTTGGTGGGAATGCAAGCTGGTGCAGCCACTCTGGAAAACAATGTGAAGGTTCCTCAAAAAGTTGAAAATAGAGCTACCATATGACCTAGCAATTGCACTACTGGGTATTTACCCCAAAGATACAAATGTAGGGATCCGAAGGGGTACGTGCATCCCGATGTTTATAGCAGCAATATCCACAGTAGCCAAACTATGGAAAGAACCAAGATGTCCATTGATAGATGAATGGGTAAAGAAGATGGTGTATATATATATATATATAATGGAATATTATGCAGCCATCAAAAGGAATGAAATCTTGCCATTTGCAATGACGTGGATGGACCTGGAGGGTATTACGCTGAGTGAAGTAAATCAATCAGAGAAAGACAAGTATCATATGATCTCACTGATTGAGGAATTCTTAATCTCAGGAAACAAACTGAGGGTTGCTGGAGTGGTGGGGGATGGGAGGGATGGAGTGGCTGGGTGATAGACATTGGGGAGGGCGTATGCTATGGTGAGCACTGTGAATTGTGTAAGACTGTTGAGTCACAGACCTGTACCTCTGAAACATAATACATTATATGTTAAAAAAAAAAGAAGAAGATAGCAGGAAGGAAAAAATGAAGGGGGTAAGTCAGAGGGGGAGAGGAACCGTGAGAGACTATGGACTCTGAGAAACAAACTGAAGGTTCTAGAGGGGAGGGGGGTGGGGGGATGGGTTAGCCTAGTGATGGGTATTAAAGAGGGCACGTTCTGCATGGAGCACTGGGTGTTATGCACAAACAATGAATCATGGAACACTACATCAAAAACTAATGATGTAATGTATGGTGAGTAACATAACATAATAAAAGAAAATTCAATAAAGTGTTGGTGAGGATGTGGAGACAAGGGAACAGTTGTGCACTGTTTGTAAGCATGTAAATTGGTGCAGCCACTATGAAAAAAGAGTATGGAGATTCTTCCAACATTTAAAAATGGAACTACCATATGATCCAGTAATCCCACTTCTGGGTAAATATCTGATGGAATGAAATCTCTACCTGGGAGAGATATCTGTACCCCTGTGTTCATTGCAGCATTATCCACAGTAGCTAAGACATGCAAAAAGCCTCATTGTCCATGTGTCCACTGAGAGAAGAGTGAAAAAGAAAGTGTGGTATATGGAATATTAGTAAACCTTAAAAAAGAAGGAAACCTTGCCATTTGCAACAACATGGATGGATCTTGAAGGTGTCATGCTAAGTGAAATAAGGTAAAGACAAATACTGTGTGATCTCAACTATATGTGGAATCTTTTAAAAAAATGTCAAACTCAGAAACAGAGAGCAAAATGGTGGTTGCAGGGGGCCAGGGGTGTGGGGAATATGAGGAGATGTTTGTCAAAGGTTACAAATATCCAGTTATAAGAGGAATACATTCTGGAGATCTAATGTATAGCATAATGACATTAGCTAAAATACTGTATTGTGTACTTGAATTTGCTAGGGGAGTAGGTCTTAAATATTTTCTCCACAAAATAAAGAAAAATTGTAATTTTGTCAGGTGATGAATGTGTTAATTTTATTGTAGTGATCATTTCATAACATATATGTGTATCAAGCCAAGTTGTACGCCATAAGCATACACCATGTTATATGGTTATATCTCAATAAAGCTGGAGAAAAAGAAAGTCAAGCCAGAAGTACTGAAGAGGACTTAAGAAAATGGCCATTATGTCTAGAATGAAAAGTTTCTCATGAGTTCATTGACATCTGAAAAAAAAAGGCAAACTTTGGAAATAGGAACACAATTCCAGATATGAATTCCTATTCTATTCATGAAAAAACTGCCTCCCAAAATATTCAGTCATTATAAATAAGCCCATGTCATAATCATGTCAGACCTCATTCACCAGGCTTTCTAATAGTCAAAGAGGTGATTAATCAAAATGTTTAATTTCCATAGTGTTCTTATGCTGAATCCAGCTGGCCTTTTAATCTAGTCTTTTCCTATTTCTTTATCCTTTATTGTTTTTAAGAAATGAAGCAGGCCTCACTCTGAGTCTGTGGAGCTAGAATCCCAGACTTGAGATTTAACATTAAATTCTGTCGATCTATAACTTCCCTGTGAGCCATTCTACTTAACGTTAGCACGGGGGGGCTCTGGTGCGGTAAACTTTGCCAAATCTCTGAAAAATCTCTACATTTATACTGAATTTTTCTGTGTAGAAAATTTTTAGTTCATTAGTGAACAAAAGTGAGAAATATATTAATAAAAATACAAATAAAACTTTTAATATCCCATAATCCTATATCTTTATTAAGTGTGTAAAATTTTTATTGCAGGGCTTGGATCTTGAGAGCTCATTCTTGGAAGGAATATCAGATAGCTGCCTAGAATGCTTCCTAAGGTATGAGACCCTTCGGCTTCAGTGGTTCTTTTGCATTGTACCATCCAATTTAAAGTGAAATCATGACTCAAGTTTTATGACTAAATGACACTTAGAAATCGATTAGTATGTTATTGAAAATTACATTATTGAATATACGTGTAAGTGTTCATGGGTAGGAAGTATAAATGGCTGAACATATGACATGAAGATTTGTTATCACTTGTAATTTATGTAATGTTCATATTTTCAGGAAACAAAATCTTGTTAGTACGTATTGATACCCATTATCTACACCAGTGAACGTGCAATATCAGTCTACAAATTCTGACATTGCTAATGATGTCATCTTCTTTAAGGGGTGTATAACCTGAATTTTAATTATATTCCAAAAGTTATTTACTACTATTTCATCTTCAACAGTATGAAAAATCAAATAGTTAAAACTATTAGTTTCTAGTTAAAACTTCAGCATTGACGTTAGACATACTGATGAGCAGATTATCAGAGAGTCTAAGAAATCAGGAATAACCTAATGTGTAGCTTTTTTTGCTGTCACGCTGAATTCCTGTTCAAATGCAGATTTGAGTAGCTTTTCACCAAATAATTTTTGAAAATGGGTATTATAGAAAGATGAGGCATATGAGATAGGATCTGTTTCTGCTTTCTTCTTTTTACATTCTTTCAGAAAATGATTTTGGTAAAGACAAACAGTAAGGTAAAGGAAACCAGGACTTAGTATACGCTTGGGGCAGAAGCATCCCAGTAATGCAAGATACTCTGATTATAGTTCAGGGGAATGACAGGATCTCTTTAGGACAAGGATAATTCAATATAGTATTCACTGATACTACGGGCCATACATACATCATTTCCTGAAATAGCACATTTTATTTTCCAATTTTCATTTTGTCTAGAAACTTTTAAGCCAGTGCTATTATATGTGTGAGAGCAAAAGTTTTCCATAATAATCAACATGCTCTCAAAATCAGGTTGATTTCAGTTTATATAATAGAGGCAGGAATAGGGTGCCCCAGGTTCTAAAACTTGTGAGAAAGCCCAAACAGCAACTGGAAATATAGACAGTGCATTCAGAGCATGAGTTTCTTGCTGAAACTTACGCAGAAATAAGGAATGAGGCTAGACTACAAGATGCCTAGAATGAATGTTTGCCTAAACGCCATTCCAGGTAAGGACTATTCCAGTGCGGTGTAGCCATGTGATATATCGGGGTCGAAACTTTAAACCTTGATGGTCATTTGACTTAAGAGAAATTACTTAACATTTATTAAGTATAGACATCTTCAGTTGTTGAGTTGAGCTTCTTCAAAAGAAGGATTGTTATTTAACTTTAAGATCTAAATAAGATAATTAAATAAGAGATTTAAATAAGAAATACATACAAAATAGCCAGCACATAATAAGAATGCAGTAGATGTTAGTTTCACGGAGCGGCCTATTACTCATCTGTGTTTATCCACAGCAACCTTAAGGGAGGCTATGTCCCGTAGTGGTTAGGAGAGCAGGCTCTGGAGTCGGTTTAATGAAAACACACCAAAACAGAAACAAAAATAACAACAAAAGAAGCAAACGGGGTGTAAATCCAGACTCAGACAATAGTTTTGCCTCTTTAGTCATTTAGTTTTTCTGAGGCACAGTTTCTTCATCAATAAAATAGTGATAGTCATAGTGTCAGTGCTCATGCAGCTCAAGGAAACCTGTAGTTGAACAAAGCTGGTTTATTGACATGTTACAGGGAAGAGAGAATGCACGCTGCAGGGAACTATGGAACACACCAGGAAGAGAAGAGTAGAAAGAAGTATTATAGGATTCCGGCTTATGTCAACTGATTTTGGCGAGGGCTCAAAGAAGAAAAGTTTGCTCTGGATTGGATGCTTTGGGGAAGGAGTTATTTTACGATTCATATCTTAATAATTCTTATCTGGAGGACAGAAGACCTGGGGGAGGCCAAAGCTATAATCAGTAAAGAGGCAGCAGTTACTCAGTTTAGTGAGGCTAAGAGGATGCTTGGTTACTAGTGTGGTTTGGAAATGTTCTTGTTTTTGTCTGGGTTCAGACTTGGTTCTGGAGTGGTGATATTTTTGTCCTGATCCATCCTGGCTACTAGCTGATGATTCTCTGTGAAATGGTTAACATTTATGTTAACTCATGGTACCAGGCCAGCCCCCAGCTGCCAGGGGCTGCTTTCTCTTTCTCAATAGGAATAACCATAGTGTGTTTTAATGAAAAAGAAAATCCACTTTAATAGCATAAGATGGTGTCTTTTACCTCAAAGTATGTATTGTTATTTTCATAATGTGCCCCAGGTGTTTTTTGGCAACACAATCCTATTTTATGTTATGTTTACACTTGATTTCTCATTAGGGAACTAGGGTCACATTCCCTGCATCTTATAAGAAGCATTCAAGTAGGATGATGCCATCTACTATATATATATATGTATTTATATTATTTATTTATATTATTATTATTTATATTATTTATATTATTAAGTAATAATATGATGTATTAGTTCTCTGGTTCCTGGTTTCTAGCCCCATTTAGAAGAAACTGAAAAGATGATAATATCAGGAGGTCTTATAGTGCTTTCAAATTCTGAATTTAAATACTCTTGCACTAATATTAATTATGGATAACGTCTGACTATATTATTAGACAGTATTGAGTAGAGGTTAGGAGCATGGTGTGTCTGTCTAGAAGTAGTCTGCCTGGATTTGAATCCTGCCTTAATCCTGTACTGACTATATAACCTTGAGGTAAATAAAATAAAATAAAATAAAATAAAATAAAATAAAAACCACCTCTCTGTGTCTCTCCTTTACTTACACACTTCATATTTTTGACACCAGAAATGTAGGTTTTCCACATTTCAAGCAATTCTCTGACACCAACTGGGTGTCTTACAATTTAATTCTATTCTCATACTACCTGGAGATAGAATCAGAGCCCACAAGTTAAGCGATCAGTCCCACGAGAGTGTCCTCCATCTCCGCTTCATATACCAACTGCAAGTCCCCAGGCTGTCACCCGTACTTCTGGTTGACCAGTTATAAATCGGGTTCCCATGAACCTTCCTCCGCCTCAGTAATTTGCTAGAATGGCTCACAGAACTCAGGAAAACATTTACTTACATTGATCAGTATACTATAAAGGATATGATAAAAGACCCAGATGAACCTCCAAGTGGAAGAAACGTGTAGGGAAGAGGGTAGACCATGTGGGGATGAGGAAAGGGGGATGGAACTTCCATGCCCTCTCTGGATGCACCACTCTCCCAACACCTGCACTTGTTCAGCAACCCAGAAACTCTCTAAACCCCATACTTTTGGAATTTTTATGAAGGCTTCATCACATAGGCATAATCTGTCATTAACTGAATTTCTAGTCCTCTCCCCTTCCAGTGGAATGGGATGGGGCTGAAAGTTCCAAGTTTCTTTTTTTTTTTTTTAAGATTTTTAAAAATTTATTTGACAGAGACACAGCAAGAGAGGGAACACCAGCAGGAGAGTGGGAGAGGGAGAAGCAGCCTTCCCGCTGAGCAGGGAGCTGGATGCGGGGCTCCATCCCAGGACCCTGGGATCATGACCTGAGCTGAAGGCAGACGCTTAACGACTGAGCCACTCAGGCGCCCAAGAAAGTTCCAAATCTAATCATGGCTTGGTTTTCTTGGTGAATAGCCCCCATCCTGATGCTTCCCAGAAGCCCACCAGAAATTGCCTCATTAGAACAAAAGACACTCTTATCACCCAAGAAATTCCAAGGCAGTTAGGAGCTCTGTGTCAGGAACTGGAATCAAGGACCAAATATTAGAACAAAGATGCTCCTAGTGCTCTTATTACTTAGGAAATTACAAGGGTTTTACAAATTCTGTGCCAGGAACTGGGGCAATGATAAATATGTATACATATACTTTATTATTTCACACTAGCAAAAGCTTTTTTTAAGCTTCTGCGCCTCAATATCTTCAGCTCTAAAGTGATTCAAAAAATACCTACCTCACAGAGTCAATGGGAGAATCAAAGGAAATAAAACATCAAAGTGTTTAGAAAACATGCCTGGGACATAATGAGCATTGATAGTAACATATAACAAATGTTAGCTAATCACATTTTATAGCCACTTCATGCAATGAGGAAAGCACTTTGGATTTATTGTATGTTGATCAGACAACAAATATTCATTGTTTGCAACTCCGTGCGAGAAACTGAATTAGATATGTGGAAATAGTTACAGTACCTGCCTTCAAGGAGCTTGCTATATAGCTGAGAAATGCATGAAGGGATAAGTACCTAAAGAAGCCTGTAAGAATTAAGTGCAAATGTCTGTCATTGGTGATAACAATTGTCATGTCTTTGAGGAAGGAGAATTAACTTCTAGTTAGACAGATAGACGTAGTGGTATGGATGGTAAATGAGCTGAGTCTTGGGAGATTTACTGAATTTGACCATCCAGAAAGATGACAAAATAGCATTCCAGTCACATGGAACTTCGAGGGCAAATATATGAGAAATCAGAGAATAAAAATCCCAACGAAAATAGTACAGCCTACAAAAGCAAAGCAGAACACATACTGAACATAAAACCAAGCACTGAGCTCAGTACTTAAGTTCATTATCTTATTTAATCTTCTTTATGACTTTATAGGAAAGGTAGAATCACTATCCCCATTTAGTGAGGAAAACAAGGCTTAGACAGTTTAATGGGCTTACGGTTACTAAACTAGCAAATGCTAGGCTACATTTTAAGCAAGATCTAATGGATTCTAGGTCCCTAGCTCTTAACCTCTATTTTTCTGTTTCCCCTTAAATAATCTTTGTATATATTATACCATTTAAGATCCTCTATAACTAACCCAGGTCCATGTGGAGTGGTCAGATGATGCAAGACATGTAGTGTCAGGAAATTTTTACGTTCATCTGTATAGAATGGTGAGTCCATGGTTATTTGGAACAATGAAGTGGTGTGAATTTTTTTTTTTGAAAGGTATTTTAATCAATAATCCTACCTTTCTTATTTATACAAATATTCTTCAAATACTCCACCACTGCATGCCTTACTAGTTTACATAGCCAGACTGAATTGGGCCTTACAAAGAAGAGCCTAAGAAAGTGAAGGAAAGATTGTATTAGAAAACATTGTCTTTCATTCGCATTTGTAGAAAAGCCCTCCACGAAGTTAGAATTCATATCATATATGTATATTTTTTTCATGAGGCTGTGAAGCATGTTTTTCTCAGGCTTCCTTACATGTAGGACTCACATAAGGATTCATGCCACATAGCTAGGATGTTGAAAAACAAAACACTTCGAATCATAGATTTAGTGATGGCTATCAAAGGCCAGTACATCAAGAATTTGCTCTTTGGCTAATCGTTCTCAAAGAATTGTTCTCAAAGCAACAAAAGAGGCCATATTGCTTAGTTAAAAAAAAAAAAAAAGCTAAGATGAAGTTTATTCCAACCAATAACCCATCTGTATACAAGCGACCAACTACTCCCATTCCATTTGCTGCTTTATTGAAATGTCAATAACTCCCTCAACTCAGGGTACACTTATACATCTGTAGAATCATTACTTTGGCTTATCTAGTATTCTTTGAAATTAAATAAACCAATGAATAAGAGAAAAAGATAAAACTCGAGGGAGAACTATGGGTATAGGATAAGTCGTTGAGTAAAAAATAAATTCCAAAACTAAAGGACTTAAGTCAAATGGTCGATAATTACCACTGCATACCTAAATAATGAATTTAAATCCTCTAAATCTACATTTGTAGCTCTTTGGATTATATCGCTTACCTCCTGTTGGGTTCCTCCATATTTCAATTATCTGTTAAAAAGTCACAGAAGCAAAGTTCTTTAAAAACATAACAGTATTCTTGGGGCACCTGGGTGACTCAGTAGGTTCAGTGTCTGCCTTCTAAGCATCTGCTCAGCTCATGATCTCACGGTCCTCAGATGAAGCCCAGCATCTGGCTTCCTGCTCAGTGGGCAGCTTGCTTCTCCCTCTCCCTCTTCTTCTCCCCCTGCTTATACACACTCTCTCTCTGTCAAAAAAATAAGTAAAATAAAATCTTAAAAAAAAATAACAGTATTCTTAATCAGCAATTCTTAGCAACCCAGGGCTGACTCTAGGTGTTCAAAGTTGAATTCCTTCTAAAGCCATTGCGACAACTAGAGTACAAATCTGCATGCCACAGATTGCATGTGTGGTTTGGAATTCGCTCTTTTAAATTTAATTAGTATCTTTTTCATGAACTTCTTGAAAACAAGAAGTTCTTTCTGGAACTTCTTTCTGGAACATTCACCTCTGTGAAAACTTTACTAGGGTCCCCAGCAACCAGTGATAGAACAATCTGCTGGAAAGGTGTTAAGTCTCCATAACTAGGGGAAGGAGCAGAGACTGTTCTCATTCATGCTGGCGAGTCTGTTAACCCTCGATGGAGGGCACAGGCCTTAGATAAGAAAGACCTGAGTTTGGATCACTGTTCTGTCATTTGCTAACAGTGGGATCTTGGACAAATTATTTAATTTTTCTGAGTTTTGATTTCCTCATTTTGAAAAAAAAAATCTCACCTCATGAAATTATGTGAATAATGAATATAATCTTTTCAACATATATGTTCAAAATACTTTGCACAGTGCCTGGTGCAATAACACACATTTAGTAAATGTGAACTCTTATCTTTAAAGTGGATTCAAGTATTAGTTATTCGGCTAAAAGATTTTTAAGGTGCTTTCCAATTGCGGTATTATATACTATTCTTTATCTTAAGTTAGGTATCAGTACTTGAAATTCTGCACCCAATTTCAGTGTGTACGGGTTTTGCCCGCACCACCCAGCAATTCTCTAACACCACCTGGGGATCCTACAATTCAACTAAATTCTGACACTGTCTATCCAGAGATAGCACCAGATTTGATAGGTTAAGGGCTCAGTCCCACAAGATTGCCCCCAGTTCAGATGCCATTCAAAAGTCCAGGCTGTTATCTGTCCTTCTGAGCCATTGGCAATAAATCAAAGGTTCCTAAGACCCTCTCCTTGGGTTCGGTTAATTTGCTAGAATGGCTCACAGAACTCAAGAAACTAGTTTACTCACTAGACGACTGGTTTATGACAAAAAATATTAAAAAGTATTAAACTATAGCTGGATGAAGAGATACATAGGGTGAGGTTGAAACAAAGGAGCCTGTCTTCATGGAGTTTGGGGCATGGTGACATGTGCAAGTGGTCTGGTTCCCCATCCTGGAAGCTCTCTGAACCCATCCTTTTAGGTTTTTTTTTTTTTTTTTTAAGATTTTATTTATTTATTAGAGAGAGATCAAGAGAGAGCGTGAGCAGGGTGAGGGACAGAGGGAGAAGTAGACTCCCCACTGAGCAGGGAGTCCAATGCGGGACTCCATCCTGTGACTCCAGGATCATGACCTGAGCCGAAGGCAGATGCTTAACCAACTGAGCCACCCAGGTGCCCCTCCTTTTAGGTTTTTATAGAAAGGCTTCATCACATAGGCCTGATTGGTTAAATCATTGGCACCGGCAATTGACTCAACACTTCCTCTCCTCTCTGGAAATCAGGGGGTGGGACTGAAAGTAAATTCCAACCCTCTAATCACATGGTAGCTTCCCCTGGCAACCAACCCCTATCGTTAGGTGCTTTCCAAAAGTCACCTTATTAACAAAACAAAAGATACTTTTTATCTCTCTCATCACTTAAGAAATCCCAATGGTCCTAGGAGCTCGGTGCTAGAAACGGGGACACCGACCAAATATATATTTATTATTATAAATCACAATATCATAGTACCTCTCATTTTACATGTAATTTATAGTCCTTTCTTTGTTGTTGTTATTTCTCTTTTTATTTATTTATTTATTTACTTATTTATTTTTATTATTATGTTATGTTAATCACCATACATTACTTCATTAGTTTTTTTAAGATTTTTTTATTGTTATGTTAATCCCCATACATTACATCATTAGTTTTAGATGTAGTGTTCCGTGATTCATTGTTTGTGCATAACACCCAGTGCTCCATGCAGAACGTGCCCTCTTTAATACCCATCACCAGGCTAACCCGTTCTCTTTTTAGATGTTTATTGTATCTTCACCTCGATAACAAGCTCCTTGAAGCCAGACACTATGTCATATGTTACTGTATTTTCTCCAGGGTCCTATGGAGCATGATCTCCCATACAGAGCAGATTTTCTAAATCTTGTTTCTGTTGATGATGCTGATACATGTCTTTGGAAGGCTTCTTCCCCAACTTTTCAGTACTAATTAATTCAGATTACATGAATATTTCTGTTATTCCTAGGAAATAAGGCAGGTGCTCTGGAATATGCAGAAGGAATTCCAAGTGTCCTAAAGATTCCTTTTATTCCCAAGGAATAGTTTAGACACCAGAAACATCTGGCTCATTAAATGGGTATTTACACATTTTCTGCATGAATTTGCTTAAAGATTCATAGGGTGACAGCTTTGCGCCAAATTATACTTCAGTGGCTTCCAGCGTCTTTAACACTGGGGGAAAAAAATCATTCTTTTTTTTGGATAGTTTTAAAATACTCACAAAGGATGATTTCAGCACTGATAGGGAAAAGGAATAGGACCAAGTGCAGAGCGCAGGTGCCCAGCAAATGTGCAGACATTGCCAGGATAGACCAAGTTCCTAAGCATCCCAATAACCGTGTTTGTTACAAAGATAGCTGGAGGTAGAGATCTGCTCTAGAGAAATCTTCCTGAGCCCGTATTTTTATGGGGGAAGAGGAAACCCTTCATGGTTGAAGGGTTCCACGAGGAGTAATCTTCCTTTCTTCTTCCCTGTGCTCCCCACTGTTTTTAGCAATGACAAGAATAGAAAATATCCACTTTGTCTGCCAGAACATCCTGCATTTCCTACATTGAAACCTATCTGCAGAGGGGCACCTGGGTGGCTCGGTCATTAAGCGCCTGCCTTGGGTTCAGGTCATGATCCCAGGGTCCTGGGATCGAGCCCCACATCAGGCTCCCTGCTCAGCTGGGAGTCTGCTTTCCCCTCTTCTCCCCCTGCTTGCGTTCCCTCTCTTGCTGTGTCTCTCTCTGTCAAATAAATAAAATCTTAAAAAAAAAAAAAATACCTATCTGCAGAGCTTGTTCTAGATAATTCTGTGGAAAATCCAAACAGTGCACTAACTCTGCCTCCCTCAGCAATTAGTAGCTGGTTTTCTGTCTGATGTCCTGAGATTTTCTTTTCCCCTGCAGAGCTCCCCTCCTGTACTTCAAAAGGAAAGATTTGGGGCAGAAGGAAAGGGACATTTTACTTCACTGAAGATTTCCCCATTAGAGTTAATGGTCCACTTCAAATCATGATTGAATTTCTCTATTATGCGGTCAAATAGATGTGTATACTTGGGGAAGCTCAATGCAACCATAAGGCCAAAAGAAATCACTGGAAGGGTGTCACTGAGTCTGTCTTTACATACTTACCTTTGCCCAATCTTTTTGTTCAATACTCATCTTTGAGTTTGCTCTCCAGTGCTATCTACTTTTCAGCACTGAATCCATTCAGAGTCTGCCCTTTCAGACACTCTAATTTTCAGGCATTTAACCTTTAAAAAATTGACAATTTTTTCTCCTCTACAATTTTATGACTTTTGAGTCCATAGAAAGCAGGAAATAAAATGCCATTTTCTTTCTCCAAATTAAAAATAAAAGAAATCCGAAAAGAGAACAGAAAATGAATTGTTGGACTGTCACTGTCTTCCACGTTAAGACATTGGGTAATGAAATCAAAACGGATCATCAAGTATAGGTCAACTCATATTTGCATTCAAGCATTTTTTAAAAAAAAATAGGTCAACTCATATTTGCATTTTCTGCAAACCCCAAATGCTTCTTATTTTGAAATCATCTTCTAAAACATGCTATATATATTTAGCCATTGTTTAATGAATACTGACTTGCAGAGGAATGTTAGAAAATACCAGAGTGGCTAAGAGTTTTTGACCTTTAAGTCATTACTATTCATTATATTTGTTTAGAAGTATTATCAAAGATATTCAAACAATTTATCAATCTGTGACTGTTGGATTCAGGTGTACAGCAAGCTCTATCTCAGTAATAAGAACACACAAATTATAGAGTAGCCATATTTGGACACATGGTCAGATATAATCTAACAATGGACAAGATATTTGAAATCAGAACAGTCTTGGAAAATTCTAGACCTTCTAAAACATTCAGTTACATAAAAAAGATTGTGTGTGTGTGTGTGTGTGTGAGACTGTGCAGCTCTGTTTTATTTTTATTTATTTATTTATTTATTTTTTCTCCATGCAGAATGTGCCCTCTTTAATACCCATCACCAGGCTGACCCATCCTCCCACCCACCCAAGAACCCTCAGTTTGTTTCTCAGAGTCCATAGTCTCTCATGGTGTGTATCCCCCTCCGATTTCCCCCCCTTCATTCTTCCCCTCCTGCTATCTTCTTCTTCTTCTTCTTCTTTTTTTTTTTTTACATATAATGTATTATTTGTTTCAGATGTACAGGTCTGTGATTCAACAGTCTTACACAATTCAAAGTGCTCACCATAGCACATATCCTCCCCAGTGTCTATCACCCAGCCACCCCATCCCTCCCACCCCCCACCACTCCAGCAACCCTCAGTTTGTTTCCTGAGATTAAGACTTCCTCATATCAGTGAGGTCATATGATACATGTCTTTCTCTGATTGACTTATTTCGCTCAGCATAATACCCTCCAGTTCCATCCACGTCGTTGCAAATGGCAAGATCTCATTCTTTTTGGCAGCGTAATATTCCATTGTATATATACACCACCTCTTCTTTACCCATTCATCTGTCGATGGATGTCTTGGCTCTTTCCTGTGCAGCTCTGTTTTAAAACAAGCCATTCATTCTGCATAGAAGTCCTGTCAGTGTTGGGCAGCTAATTAACAAGGATGAAGGTTTTACTTAGAATTCACTGCTCCCCAGGCCTGATTGCAAAGTCTGGTCCACTGTTTCCATCAGATTTCAACAGTCACAAATTTCAGGGAACCACTTTCTGTTTTTCACATTTTCAAAAATCATTATAAAGAAAGATAAACATATTATATTTAGATGGATTACTATTCTAAATGTTAAAAATTAGCAACAACCAGGAGCAGGCAAATAGAACAAGATGTTAATAAACTGAGGCCCAGCTATGGAAGAAACTTAGTTGCTACAAATTTTTCATCTCACCAGCTCATACTTAACCTACTTGGGTCCACTTTGTTGTTATTTCACTTTTCTATTAACATGCTATTGTTTTTGTAGTGTTTTGAGCAGGCAAAGATTATTGGGGCTGGGGAAAGAGGAACTTTCTTGACACGGACTTTCTTATTCCATGCAATTTGTAATTTTTGTAGGGTACAACATTTTCAATAAAACCCATACAGTGAAATCAAGACTATTCCTTTACAATAACTTACTGGTGTTCAGCTCTAACCTGATTCTTAGCAAGACAATATTTGTCCAGTCTCTCTGTACAGGTATAGAGAATTTTATATAGGACAGATGCTCACCAAGTTTTCCAATTATCTGTGCACATGTATTATGAAATTTTTGATCATGGGAGAAATGTACACAATTATAGAAAATCAGTGTTTGAAGACTTGGAGACTCTCCACAGGCAGGCACACACATACTGGCATATATACATACATATTGCTTTAGCCCACCCAAGGCAGAAATCTTTCATTAGTTGCTTTTCCATACAATTTTCTGAATGAAATGGAATAAAATGTATTTTTAGGCCTACGGTGGTGGTAACGAATCATCCATTAAGCATCCTCTGCTCTAATTCTACATCAACTTCCCTCCCCTTCAAAAGTTCTCTGGGGAAAAATAAATGCACTGGGGCAGGAAAACCTGAGACCTAGGAGCCTAAGTATCTGCAAAGACTTAAGCTATTGGTGGAAAATCAATTCATGATGACATCTTTTTGAGGAAGAATTTGAGATTGATTTAACCGAATGCCATACTTGCTCCTGCTACTATTTTTGTTCTAAGGATGACATTCTGCTAAGGAAGGAGACGCATATCTAAAGCCTTCAATCATTCATGAATAAAAGCTCTCCTATTAGATAGTGTTATCTAATCTTCCTTGGTGTCAGTTCCTGCTTTCTTTGTCCCTTGCTGATATTTTTAATGAAATGCCTAATTACATTGTTCTAGGAAACTAGTTCCTTTATGCTCCAAAGAGTTGAAGAAGCTGAACTTTTCTTTTAGCCAGGCCATATAAATGGTCCAGTAGTGGGCTTTTCATGATTGTGTAGGGAATGATGAGTGGGTCCATTTAAAGGCAATTCCCCTGATCTCTCTTAGCTGAATATGGAAGGGAGTGATGTCCTAGAAAAATCTGCTGGCTTGGCAGAGAAAGTGCTATTAAAATAAATTGGTTACCAAGTGTTTATTACATTTTATGTTTGTCTCTCATCATAATCCTTCATAATGTGTTTAAACAATTAATTGCCACAATACCCAACCTTCTGAGTCTTGGAAAGGGACCCTGAGTAGATTAAAAGAGCTATGAATCCCTATTTGTGCAAGGGGGAGAAGAGGCTTTTCACTGTTGTTAATTAATCACATATTAATTTTGCATTTATTGAGTGTTCACAGCATAAAGTGAACAACCAAATGTACTTAGAGAGACATATGAGGCCATTATGGTCTTTTCATACACTGTGCATTCAAGAATCAAGGGTTGTTTCTTGTTCAGGGCAAAGGGTGTGAGGAAGTGACCCTTGGAAACTTTGCTGGGTGGCAAAAGTAAACATTTTTTTTTGTCTATAAAGAGCTCTCATGTATCCTAACACTATGGTCGTGTGTAACAGTCAAAATATCTGACCATCTGGCTCCATATTCTCTTCCTACTTTATGTTCCCAGTAATTCAATCAACCTGAAAAATTCTGTTTCTCGAGCATATCCTACTCTGTTTCGGTCAATTCTAATGAAAATATATATTGGGTGCTTAGTCCTCCCAAAATATTTAATCTCATGTAATCATCACTTTTATTAGATGGAAACTGTTGTTATCCCCATTTCACAGATGAGGAAAATTAGGACTTAAAGATCTGAGTGACTTGCTGAGGATCACTCAGCAAAGAGCAGAACCAGTGTTTCAGCTGAAGCAGTCTGACTCCAGAATTCTATGACCATCTGTTTATCTATCTATCCATCCATCTATCCATCCATCCATCCATCCCTCCATCACCTGTCTAGCTATCAAAGTATAAGGAGGTGTGCTTTTCATCTTATCTAGTAGAGGCTATTCTCAAATGTCTAGTAATCATTGTTTTTCAGATCACTAATCAAATTTAAGAGTGAGATGCTAAAAACTTTTCAAATACTCTCTGTAGCTGGGTGGGCTTCTTGATTGATGGGAGATTAGAGAATCAGTCATTTTTTTGGTAGATATTCAAATTCAGTATCCATAATTCATTTCTTTTGAGCTATTCTTTTGCCTCAGTGATATTGTCTAGGATGCCAGTGTCAGGCTATAGGCACGGGGGTGGGGCTGTCGGTCTTCAGAATGCAGTCATGAATTGAATTCCTCTATTTTCAGAGAAGCACCTTGTACCTTGTACCCACACAGAGCTTCTCTGACAAAGCATCTCCAGAAAGAAAACCTACATCCTCTGGGGTGAAGAGAAGCAATCTCCTAAACTATATGGGGTTGAGGAACCTTAACTGCTCCTAACCCAAACTTCCAATCCAATCCTATTGCTATCAGCTCGTCTAGGATTTGTGGGGAGCAGGGAATGCTTGCAACCCTGACCTATTCATAGCATTCCAGTTCAGGTGGTTCCCTCCTACTGAAACGTCCATCGCTCAACTTGTGCCTGTGTTACGTGCCCAAATATCTTCTTCCTTCAGTCCATCACAAATGGTATAATCTCCATGAAGCCTTTGTTGATTGCCTCAGTCAGGTATTACTGCCTACTACACTTTGATTGAACATTATATTCATGTTTAATTATGTCCAATAAACTTCATTTCTTTTCAGGATTGAACCTGAAAACTCTTCTTCATATTTCTTTCAGTATTTAGTACAGAACATTCAGAACATTTTGGCTAGCAACAACAATAATCTGGTGATGGTTACTTATACATTTCCTATGCATATATGATCATTATGGTATAGGAAGAAAAAATCTTTCCCTGTGATTATGTATTTTTCAAAACTTTGCTTCATAATTAATTTAAAATTAGAAATAAGCTGAATAAACTAGGCAAGTCTTACAATTTTTTAATTCCTACTTTGAGTTAGACAGACATCAATACTAATTTTCACAACAACCCTGAAAGGCAAATATTGCTATATCCATTTTTTAGTTGATAAATATAAAGCTTGTAGAAGCTTGTATTTATGTAACGCAAAATTAATAAAACTCTTTCACCTTATGTGACATCATTTTATTTTGATCCTCCCAGCAAATCTTTGTGATAATGATGATTTTTCTTTGACAAGTGAGAAAAAGAGAACTTAGAACAGTATTTCTCATAATGAGTATGGCCTGTGAAAACCTGGGGGTCCCCAAGATCTTTTCAGGGAGTTCTTGAGGTCAAACTTTTTTTTTAAGATTATTTATTTATGAGAGAAAGAGCGAGAGAGAAAGAGAGCATGAGTGGGGGCGAGGGGCAGAAGGAGAAGCAGACTCCCCACTGAGCAGGGAGGCCTAGGCCGGCCTTGATCCTGGGACTCCAGGAGCATGACCTGAACCGAAGTCAGACTCTTAACCGAATGAGCCACCCACCCCTCCCTTGAGGTCAAACTATCTTAGTAAAATATTTGTTTGCCGTTTCCCTTCTCCCACACTTGTACAGTGAAGTTTCCAAATTTTACTTAAGCGATTATGTCATCACTCTGACAGGTAATGGAATGTGTGCTTATGTATTCTTCTGTTTTAAAACCTTAGTGTTGGGGCGCCTAGGTGGCTCAGCCGGTTAAGTGTCTGCCTTCAGCTCAGGTCATGATCCCAGGGTCCTGGGATCAAGCCCCACATCTGGCTCCCTGCTCAGCGGGGAGTCTGCTCTCTCCTTCTGCCCCTTCCCGGGCTTGTGCTTCATCTCCCTCTCTCTCTCTCTCTCCTTAGAGTTCCTCAATAATATTCAAAAGTATAATGGATCTTGAGACCAAAAAGTTTGACAACTGCTGCCTTAAAGGAATACGTTCCTTGTATTCCACAAGGAATACAGCTCATTTTTAGTAGAAATGAATTGGCAATACAGATATTCTGTGATCTTAGCATACTGTGCCTCTCCTGTATTTTAATAGAGAAATCCGACTTTCCTGGAGGATAGCCTTTGTGTGTCCAACAGAGGAGCCCCAATTACATTTACCTTAATTAGTAAACAATTTTTCATGAAGACCTACAGATATTTCTTTTCTCTTTTGCATTCAGTATCACAGAAATCCACTTGAAATTCATTTGACTTTGAGAGATTTGATACTGTTAAAACTTCACTGTGTGGCCAGGAATGATCCCTGTACTACGTGCCTTTCTTGGAGGCCTTTTGTTTGCTTAAGTATACTACCTTTTACCAAACAAAGTGGCTTCTATCGGAGTTAATTTCTTTGATATTCATAGTATAGAACAAAATCAAAGTTTCTTACAAGACAGTCTTTGAAAAACCTAGATATAAGAATTTTTCAGTCCTTTTAGGTTGCTGTTGGACTCTGATTATTGGAAAAGTACCTAGAGAAAGCTGCCAAATTTGACATGTTTGCACGTGATACACACTACAGAAAATTTTCCAAAGAGATTTTTTTTCCTCCCAAGATACTGGGCTTTGATCTAAGTTTCTGTGAACCACACAATGTGTTTTTAGACATTTAGGTTGTACTCCCTTGGAAATTAGGATGGAATTCTTCCTCTGAGTTTTACATTTGTATTTCACGTGGTAAGGGTCATAATAAATTACTGATAATATTTTAAAGAAATTATCAGTGATTAGATTTTGAAGAGATTATCTTGAATTTCAAATTACATACACACCCAATACTTGACTCAAAATTCGAGTCAAAACTTTTGACTCTTTTGACTCAAAAAAGATTAAATTGCAAGTTGTAAAAAATGAAATGGTAGAAGTTGATGATTTTTAGTATGTCAAATTTCCTTAAATCAAATATGTATTTCACATGATAGAAATTATAATAAATTATTGAGAATATTTCAGAAAAATTATTAGTGATTACATTTCAAAGAGATTATCTTGAATTTACAATTATGTAAAGACCCAAAATTTTGACTCAAAAAAGATTAAATTACAAATTGTACAAAAGCAGTAAGGAAGATTTGATGATTTTCAGTATGTCAAAGTTCCTTAAGTCAAATATCTGATAAGTGAGAACACTTTCCAACATCCCAGCCATTTTATTTGCACCAGATTTCCTGGAGTTTGTGAATAATACTGATTGCTGCAGTTGAATCGATTGTGCAACAATCCACATTGATCATTAAGACAGCTGAAATGAGCGGATCAGCCATGGGGCAGTTTGTTTATTTTATGTGTATAGATATAGCTTTAATTCCCAGCACAGAAGTCTCAGAGAAATATCTTAATACAAATATTTTTTCGACTGAGTACACATTAAAGGGTCATTTTCTTCTATGCTGTAGGGAACAAGAGCTCAGGGACATGGTCATAGCATGTTGACACTGCACTTAAGGTTTGTAACAAAGTACCTTGTTCTCTACCCTACGGGTTAGAAATGGAGCTCTGGTAAATCTATACCGGGAAATCGTCTGCAGGTGTTTTTATAGTGAGGAGGGAGTGAGCCTCTGTCCTCTGAATGGGGATAAAATGCCCTTGAGCATTATGATTATAATGGTTTTTGAATTTTTGCAATTTTGCTCTTTCCACATCTGGTTGCAAGCAAGGCCTGGATTATATAAGAGATGCATGCCTCTAAAGTGACCCTCCCCTAAAATCTCTGACTCTCCCGTCGGAGTTTCTTGAATGAGTACAAAGTCTGAAAGCTACTAGCAGCCCAAACTAGGCATTGATTCCGATTAAACATTTGAGAAAGAGGTGAGCGACATTTGCTATCTGCCTTCAAAATTTCTGAAATATGACACAGAAAATATGTGAAAGAATATTTATTCACAAAGTATCTAATAAGAGAAGTTCTATGTAATAAGATGACTAAACCCCAAGTCACAGCCCCAAACCATTAAACAATAATAATAATAATAATAATAAACACTATAGAGTCCAGCAACACAATAGAGTTTAAATTGTATGGCTGGAGTTTATAAAGATGAAACTTCACTTTGATTTTTGTGAGTAACTGATTTGCCATAATGTAACACTTTTTGTATAACCTCGATATGCCTCTATTTCCATGAAATCTGTTAAGTAGGTAGTCATCGTTTGTTTCCCTTTTCAACTATATCTTTGGAGAAAAATGACATGTTTCTAGATTGTCAACTACTATTTGTTTTCTTCTTTGAACTCATATTGGCCAAATATTCCTTGGTGATTCTTTCTGTAGATGCTGGATTTTGATTTCCTTTTGCCTCTAATTGGTATATAAGGGTCGCTTATATACCCTTGTACATATATATGACCATATATATATATATATATATATATATATATATAATCTTAGTGAAGGGAAAAGCACGGAGAAGAACAATGAATACAAATAATTGATGAGTTTTCACTCTTGCCATGGCTTTCTAAATAGAATGCTGAGATGTTGAGTCTCATTAGGAAAAAAAAAAAAATATATATATATATATATATATATATCCCTTTCAGAAACCTTGTCCCTTTTCTGTGTGAATATCCCCTCTATTCTTGGAGTTGTCAGGAGCTATCTGAAGTTCTTGTAGAGCAGCCAGTCATCTGAAGGAGGTTTGACTGGCAGCTCAGGGTCATTTAGAAGGACTTTCTTATTTTGGACTCCATGTTGGTGCAGGTTCCCCTTACACGTTGGTCTGATGTGTGAATCTCTTTGACAAAAGTGTCAAGGCTTCAGAGAGAGTTTTTTGAAGACTGAAATCAAAGCTGCTCTGACAAATAATTCAGTATTTGTTCCTTATAATGCACACATACATAAACACACTTTCAGATCTGAAGTCTTCTCTTTTCACTCTAGTGGTTTTCATCACATTCAATGTAAATGATCCATCACTTACATGCATTATTTCCAATAAAATACACCTTATGCCATTAACGTCCTATAGGCAGGGCACATTTTCCTACTTTATCTCCAACGGACAGCACAGAGGTGCAGTGGCTGGCTGGTGTCTTCAGTATTGGTGTGTGTGCATGTGTGAGTGTGTGTGACTGGGTGAGTTGTGCTCTGCTCCCCCTACACCGGCATTTTCCGCCATCCATTCACCTTCCATTCATGAAGATACCACAGTGTTTCAGGAGAGGGCATGTCACAAAGCCTAAATTCTTAGGAGAAATAGGAGAAGAATTGCAAAAGAGAATTTATGCATTAAAGAAAGGTAACTTGGAACCACAAGTAGCAGAAAGGGCTGTTCCTCCACCACAAATGAGGAAAAAAAAAAAAAAAAAGGGCACCTTGGTTGACGGAAAAGGGGAAGAGGGACCTGCTTTCTGAAGCCCTCTCATCAGGAGCTCTCTGGCTCTCAGCCTGCCTGCACAAAGGAGTGGCTACGTGAAGCAGAGGGGCAGAGAGAAATAGCAGGAGTCCCAGAAAGGTCTCCTCGCCCCCACAGTGGCAGGGAATTGGCGGAAACTCTGGTCTGGGATGGGGCTGTGCGGAATGAGCCCACGGCAACCTCCACTGTTAACATGGGTACTGATGACCTGGGAGCCGCTCACAATGAATGGGCCAAAACCCTCAATGTGATGGAGGCTGAGTGTGAGACTGAGTGTTCAGCCATCCCGCGACACAACAGCTTAACATCAGAAATCTGTGCACGGTTACATAATAAACAAATTTATAACCTTCCACGGTGGATTTTGAGGTTTGTGATTCTATTATCTCCACATTAGAAAAGAGTAACCTGAGGTTGAGGGAACTTAGAGAACTTACTTAAGAATATAAAAGGGGTAAACTCCAGAGCCAGGATATGCATGCCCCAGTTGGTCTGGCTTTAAGGATCCGTGATCCACCTGCTGTGTTTTCCTGTAATCCAGGATTAGAGCAGTAGGGTCAGATCCTTCAACGGGAGCCCCGTGTGGAGACGGGACATGGACAGTTGTGCCTGTGGACTGGGAGAGTGTATCTAGTTGAAAAGAGGAGTCAGCAGCCTGAAGACCAAAATCAAGTTCTCTTCATTCAGTTTACAAGTAATAAAGCTGATGTTTTTAAGTGTGCCGGATTCCCCAGCTATTTCTCAACTGGATCAGATTCTTTAGGATGAAGTGATACGATGACTGTAACCGTCAATCATTCACTGACTGGCACACATAGGCACAATAATGGGAAACAAAGTAAAGGCAGAGTCATGGCTATAAAATCTATTCTTACTATTATACCTCAGCCAAGTAGTTCAGAAAAATGTATATAACAACGAGATACATATTAAAGACCAACCAAATGCAATGCCTTTGAGAAGCTTATAAGATAGAGTTTTCACAGCTCCTTCAATGCAGTTCCAAAGATCAAGACCCCTTTTTGCTTTATGGCCAAGCTCATCTTGTATTCCCATCCTCTCTGGATTTTTTGAAGCATCTTTCTAGTTTATATGTTAGCACTTCGTTCCCTTCAGAATTTCTATTTTGCATTTTTCAAAGTTATTTTTATTTTGGCTGATATTTATTTCTTACCTTAGCAAACACTTCTTTATGTTAATTTGACCTTTGGGTTTGTCTTCAACTTGAGTAGTATCTATTTTGTTAACTTGATGGGGTCAATAAGTTTTTAACCTATGTCTATGGGGGTTTGTTGGCAGTGATTTCAAATCTCGTTCCAATTCTTTCTGTCAGAGACCTCAAGGGAGGAAGGATCATTCTTTGGGGAAGTGGTGATTACAGAGAGAATGGAGCAGTAAATGAACATTGTAATAGTACAATCTAGACCAATTCAAGTAAAAGTCAGAAAAATATTTTTCTACTGAGGTATTATAAAACATCACAGCACACATTCTAAAAATGATAATTACCATTATAATATTTAATTACTGTGCCAGGAAACTTTCTAAGAGGTTTATTTGTATTATGGAATATAATCTTCATAATAACTGTAAATATCAGGTACTATTATTAAGTCCCAACTTATAAACAAGAAAACTGAGACAGAGATCACACAGGTAGGAAGTAGCAGGGCCAAGAGTCCCCATATTGTGTGTCCACGTGTGTGGCTTAAGGGTGTGGTTTGTGAAATCATCATTGCCAAAGCTTAATGGAAATGTTATTTAAAAGTCAGATGGAAAGATCAAGGTTTACTCATGGTTAATTGTATGGGGTCATTTTTCTCCTCTCCAAACAAAATTGTCCCAGTCCTTCATGGATAATTAGAAGGACCCTTCCTACTCTTATATTCTCCTGGATGATTGGTCACTCACCCTAGGTGTGCCCAGAATGGATGGGCTGACTTAAAGGTCATCACCTCTGTGACCCAGGTTCTTAGTTCCACTAGAAAATCTGTCTGAGTTTAGGGCATGAAATACGAATAGTTTCCTTAAGAATCTGCTTGACTCCCAGAGACTAAATTTAATGTTGATCTGAATGGGGTTCAGATTGCGATCTATAATGACTGTGAAATCTACTTGAAAGTTTGGGGACTTTAGAATCAAGAGAACCCACAGAGCAAATCTTAGCTCCACCACCAGCTAGCCTAGTGGCTCTGGAGAAATATCTTCCTCTCTGATATTCACTTTCTTCATTCATCATATAAGAATGTTTATCTTTCAAAGTTTTGGGAGCGGTTAGGAGAAGGGCATGCAAACACCCATTGTACATAGGTTCTCAGTAAGGTTCAACTATAATTTTATTCAAAAAAGTATTTTCATAAAAAGGAGCATTTATTGATACTTTATCATAAACGACATTTCTTTCCAAGAACAATAAAATATTTAGAGTATCTCTTTTTTCCCTGAGACCACAGAATAACTTACATATGTTGACCGACAGTTTAATTAAATAGAATGGTCCAAGCCAACTTTGGGTGACTGAAAGCCACATATTTTAATGCACACAGCATGGTTAGTATTAAAGAATGAAAAACACAAAGTTGCTTCAGAAGTCTTGTTTCAATGAAGCAGTTTCTGACCTGGTATTCCTCAATCTTATGGGTAACAGTGCGGTTGCATGAGCTTGTCTCAGTCGGCTTGGGCTGTTATGACAAAATAAAAAATACAAAATAGATTGGGTGGCTTAAGGAGCAGACATTTACTTTCTCACAGTTCTGGAGGCTGGAAGTTGGAGATCAGCATGCCAGCATGGTCAGGTTCTGCTAAGAGCTCTTTCCTGGCTTACAGATGACTACCTTCTCACTGTATGCTCACAAAACCTTTCCTTGGTGCATATCCAGAGAAAGAGAGAGAGAGAGAGAGAGAATCTCTTTTCCTTCTTATAAGGACACTCTCTTTTCCTGTTCTTCTAATCTTACCTCTAATTCCCAAACCTAATCAAAACCCAATTACCTCCCCCAAAACCCCAGCTCCAAATACCATCACACTGAGAGTTGGAGCTTAAGCATATGAATTTGGGAGGAGACCCAAGCATTCAGTTTATAACAGAGCTGTTTTAAACACTTCCAAACAGTGAAATGGGGATTCATATATTTGCCCTCTATAAAGCAGCTCAGGCTAATAAAAAACACAAAATTCTTTGCTGCACTTTTTTTTTATATCAACTCTGTGGTTACAATTGTCCCACGCTGATGGTGAATTTAAATAGATACATCTGATTAATAAAAACAGAAAAAATATTACTTCATAAAATACAGTTTAATAGAAAAAATATTTCAAAATACAGTGTTTTCGGTGCTGGAAGGAAAAACAGAATATTTTCAGGTTTAGTTGATAATGAGAGTGGTGGCATGGATTTGAGGGAAAGCAAGCAAGAAATGCCTAAGATAAGGTGATAGTTGATATCCTGGCAGAATGATCTGCCTGGCAGTACTTAACCAGATAACAAGAAATTTCTCAATAAAACATAAAGAATTTCTGAAAGAATAAAAAGTATGTGACCTGTAAAGTTCATGGTTCAAGTGACCAGGTAGCCGTGGTAGGACATTCATATACTCTTAGATTGAAAATCAATTTTTAGAATGTGGGTAGTCCCAGGACACCCTCACTTTGTTGTGGAGGCAGGCAATAGAGAGAGAAGGAGGAATCACTGCAAGGCACATGCCCACAGCAGGACAGAGGTGGAGAGTAGCTGGGGGGCGCAGCTGGCTCACAATCATGAATAAGGGTTTCACTGAATGAATGAGAGCAGGTGTCGGAGGAGACAAGGATGATTGCAGCACACTAAGGTGTAGTATGGCCCAACGAAAGAAGTATACTCTTGCAAGAGAGAGGAGTTGAAAAAGAAAGATTTGGGAAAAGGACAACTGTCCCTATAAGGCTTTTATACGAGATAATCAAAGCACTAGTAATAGGGTATCTTGTTGTCAAGTAAACGTATAAGGATTCTCTATGTTCCCACCTACCTATGCAAGTAGAATAATATCCCTTTGTGACAAAATATTTACATAGCATGGACCTAATCTTTCTTGCTGTTTTTGCAGAAGACTGCATATAACCACCCAGGGTGATGAGACTCTGACCTACTTCTGAAGATTTTTTTTCTTTTTAAAGAATTTCTGCCACCAATTCCCACACTCAATAACAGCTTTGTTTGTTTAGCTCTTACAGTTTACAAAGTGCTTTTCATACGTTTTCTTATTTGGATTTTCACAACTGTTGAGGCAGGAAACACATGCAATCTATTCCAGTTACAGATAAGCAAGGGAAAGCTCATCTGAAAATGTGGCCAAGATCAAGTTGCTGAACAAGGGAGAGAGTTGGGTCATTAATACAGGTCTTCCAATACCCAGTTCTTTTCAGCTAAATTATGTGGACTCTATATAAATGCTGTCAAAAAATAGTTTTTGTTCCTAAACTAGATTTCCCATACAATAGTGAAGATTCCATTTTTCTTGAATTGTGAAAAATGAAGATAGAGAATATTACTGGCAGTATGAAATCAACCCAGACTTTTAAAGAAAGATGAGAATTATCCACTATAATTGTGTTAACCTTTCCACTTAGGCCATATTTCCTAACCCTTTAATCATGTTAGGTGGTCTCATTTCACTGTCTGATTGCTAGAATTTGTGGTAAGCAGTGAGATAGAGTTACTTTACTGTTTCTTGCAAAACACAATCTTTCACAATAAGATAATTATGTGTAGAAAAACTGAACAGTTAAGAACATAACAGCACTTACCTTCTACAAATGAATGAATAAAAGAATTGCTGACAGTTGGAAAGATTATTAAAGTTGTTCTTTCAGAATACAGTGTAGCGAATTAGAAGCTAACAGTAAAAAATGTGCTTAAAAATAAACTTGGCTCAGTCTTAAAGAGGTGTTACTGTTCTTTTAATACTGTGGTTTTAAAATGGTTCTTGTTCTCAGATGTTAAAATTGGAAACTTTATATCCTGGGACCACATCCTTCAGCATTTTATAATACTGTGCGGCCATATGAAATAATGCATATAAAAGCACGTTAGGCATAACACTGGGGAAATATGAGTTAAGGACAATAACTGTAGAGTGAATGTTTTCCGTTTTACACATAAGCCTTGCATGTATATTATTTGTCTGCTTGGCCTATAAAATAGGGACTGTTATCTGCAGTTTATAACCAAATAAACTAGAGTGCTAAGAAGCTAGGAATCTCCTCCAAATATCACACAGCTCTTTTGCTGAACTCAGGAAACAGACTGAATCTTCTTATTTCGAATTTGGGACTTGCTCCATTTTTTTTTTTTTTTTCACTTTACCTTTTCATCTATTCACATGATTCATGCAGCAATTTTCTACCATCTATCCAAGCTAAAGATGTGGATGACATTCAATTTTAAAAGTTGGAATCCCTTTTGTCTCCTCTGTCCTGACAGAATGTACAGAATACCCTTAATAATAAAAAATCACCTTTTTAAAAACACATCCAGAATATTAACACTTATAAGCTCGCTACATTTTTCTATATGTTACCTCACATTATCTCTCATGTCTATGTGTTGGATTTTACTCTTTTCAGGAGCAATGTTGTTCACAGTCTGTGTTCAGTGCTGTAGCCACCTTTGCCCAAAACACTGAATTATTTCCAACAACACGTGGAGAAAGAAAGCTTCTTCACCCATTGCAATACAGATGGGATTCAAGGAGCTGCAGGAGTTTACAACGACTGCTAGTTGTGTCCCCAAGGGATTGCGAGCTTCGTAAACCCATAGTCATAGAAGATTGTTTCAAGGTGTCTTAGTCAGCTTGGGCTGCCGTAACAAAGTACCATAGATTGGGTGGTACATGAATAACACAAATTAATTTTTACAGTTTTGGAGGCTGGAAGTTGGAGATCAAGATGCCACCAGGGTCTAGTTCTGGTGAAGCTCTCTTCCACATGGCAGACTGCCAACTTCTTGCTGGGTCCTTATATGAGCAGAGAATGAGGACAGAAGCTTTCTTGTGTCTCTTATGAGGGCACTCATCCCATTCATGAGGGCTCCCTCCTCGTGACCTTATCTGATCCTGATTACCTCCTGAAGGCCCCACCTCCTAATACCATCACATATTGGGGTAGGGTTTCAACGTAGGAATTTTGGTAGGGCACAAACATCTACTCTGGGACAGAAGAGGTGGTGGAAATAGGTTGGATTTTGAGATTGCTCAGGCATAGATTTGAGCCCCAGCTCTGTCCTTCCACTTGCTTTGTGTAAATGACAACCATTTTTTTTTAAAGATTTTATTTATTTATTTGACAGAGAGAGAGACAGCTAGAGAGGGAACACAAACAGGGGAAGTGGGGGAGGGAGAAGCAGGCTTCCCGCCGAGCAGGGAGCCCGATGTGGGCTCGATTCCCGGACCCTGGGATCATGACCTGAGCCGAAGGCAGACGCTTAACGACTGAGCCACCCAGGCGCCCCTAAATGACAACCATTTTAAAACTCAATATTCCTAGGCATAATACAGGACTAATAATCATTTAACAGAACTCAGGCAAAAATTAGAAATAATATATGAAAGCTCCTTAGCTTCCTTAGCACTATACTATGCCTGATACACAGTATACATTTAATGAATTGTGGCCATTATGATCTCTTAAGAATTTTATGCTAGGTTTCATATGGTAGAACATTTACTTCTTTTGGGAACAGGTCACACGGAAGGTATACCCATTAAAACACTCAGTGTGCTTATATTTCTAATTGCAGCCCTCTTCTCTAAATTGAGAATGAATTTTCCTTCACATTTGCTTATTCCTTTAAAAACTAGGCTTATTTGGGTTCAGAGCCTAGATTGTTTACATTAGAATCCTGCCTTTGGTTAGACATTCCGGCTGTGTGATTTTGGAGAAGTGACTGCAATGTTCTGTGTATCCCCAAATTCCTGGGTTGAAATCCTAACACCCAAGGTGATGATACTAGGAGGTGGGGCCTTTGGGAGGTGATTAGGTCCTGAATGGGATTAATGACCTTATGAAAGAGGCTCAAGAGAGCTCCTTCACCCCTTCCACCGAGTGAGGATGAAGTGAGTAGACAACCATTCTCCTATGGACTAGGAGGCAGGCCCTCCACAGACAACAAATGTGCCGGCACCTTGAGCCTGAACTCCTTATCCTCCAGAACTGTGAGAAATGAGCTTCTGTCATTGATGAACCACCCAGTCTATGGTATTTTGCTTTAGCAGCCTGAATGGACTGACAGTGACTTCATCTCTCTGTGCTTCCGGCCTATCATCTTTAAAGTGAGGGTAATAATAGTTCCTGCTCCATAGCGTTGTTGTAATGATCGCAGTAATAAGATAGGTCAAGTGTGTAGATAAATGCCTGACATGTAGCAAACATTAAAGAATGGTTAGCTCTTAATATCATTAACATGCAGTATTTTTATAATTTCTCCCAGCCTTTCTTTATAAAGATCATCCTCACCTTATTCTCCTTAATTACTTCTCTCCCACCACCCTCCTCATATTTTGCATTTTTACAACAGAGACTTTTTTTTTTTTTTTTTTTACAGAGGATCTCTTTACCTTCTCCACTGCCAGGAATGGTTCCTACGATACATAAAGCTCAGTCTTTTGTCTCCTTTAATGTGTCATGCTCAAATATAACTCTTCATTCTTCTCCCTGACCTTGAGGAATCTAGAATCTGTTTGCCAAGTCTTTGATCATTTGGAACATTTGCAAGTTCTGATTTTTTCCAACAGTTTAGCAAATAATGAAAAAAAAGGAAAAGATTCCAATTCTATGCTTTCATCCTTCTTCTAGGTTAGGAGAGGGGATATTTCAATGTTGTGACGTAAGGTGGTATATGCAATACAAGTATAAGTAGTACAAGGTAGCATGTGCCAGGTGGCAGATGAGCTGCACACACACTGGGGCCACGAGAGTGCAGGTGCTAAGGAGGCCAGTATGCTCGGGGGCAGCTGGGGAAGGTGGCTTGCAAGGAATAGGCCAAGAGCTGGCCTGTGCCCAGAGGGTAAAGCCTCATTCTAGGTGTTTGGAAATGCACAAAGAAACGGATCAAGCTTGTAATGTTTGGAGGAAAGTCTCGATTTAAATGTCCTGCAGGCACTTCTAACTCTCTGACACTAAACCTTAAGTTATTGTCTCAGCTTCCCTGTCCCAAATACCCGCCCACCATCCACACACGCGCACACGCACACACGCGCGCGCGTGCACACACACACGCACTCGCGCACACAGCCCTCTGGACGGAACTGTGCAGCACCACTGTGCCTCCAATTTTCAATCCAGAAACTGGTAAACTTTCCCTGACTTTGCCCTCCTATAGCTCTGGGTCTCTAATCGATCACAAAGTGCTATTGATTCTCCTCTTAAATACCCCTCAGATCTCTCCGCTTCTCCCCATCACGAGGGCCACTCCCCAATTTGGGCACTCTAATTGTGTGCCTGGATTATGGGAACAAGCTCCGAAATCCGTGTCCCCACCCAGAAGCCACAATGATGTTTCTGAAGTGTAACTCTGATCGCTCTCTCTGCATCTAAACCACGGGGCTGCACCGTGAGTGCGCTGCCACGCAGCGGAATATCCGAAGCCTCGGCGCCCCGTGGCGTTGCGTCCACGTTGGGCCCACCGACGATGGGCTCGGTGGCCACTGCTCCTGGAGCACGCAGTGCCTTTCCATGGGGAAGGTGAAGGTAGAACAACAAAATGTGAGTGGGTTCCTCTCTGAGTGTCTTTGACATTTTCCTAGAGGTTCCCCGATACAAGGCAGGCGAGGGAGAACATTTGAGGAAAGGGCTGGCTGATGCTCTTCAGTTTGGCCGGTAAGGACCTTGGTGGTTTGGGTATGAAAGTGTCATTTGCATTCACCAGTTGAAGACAAATGGGTTATACACCAATACATAAGTAGTGATTCAGTACTTCTCCGTGATTTATTTCTTCTGCATGAGATATTCTCCCATGTCTTGTGGCTACTGCACCCAGAAAATTCCTTATTTTCCTACAGTCGTCAGTTTGAAAGATTTCTCCAGGAAATCTTTCTGACCCACCCCTCCCACCGCCAGGGCAGATTTAGGGACTCCTCTGTTCTCTCTGTGCTCAACCAACCTCTGTGAGGGTTTTATCGCAAACTTAGTCTATGTGTGCTTTCTATATATTCCCCGCATCTGCTCGCTCACTGAAACAGAGACAGAGAGAGGCTGGCCCTAAGTGAGAGAGCAGGATTTGTAGGGAAACCTGTGGAATGACATTTTCTGCTCCCCAAGCTTGGTAAGTGTGTCTGTGGAGAAGGTTAAGAGAAGGCACAAGGGGCTGGAGCAGAATATATGGGACCTCTCTATCTTGTATGGTGGCATACGTGTGAGAGGAAACCTCTCCCCAGCCACCCCCGCTCCACCAAGAGGACTGGATCCGCTTCACAGTTTTTCCACTAAAAAGGGTGGCCAAGCAACATATTGTACACTTTATATATATGGTAACAGTGAAGCAATAATTTGGTTGCTACAGTATCCTGAATATTATGCTAGCTCTTTTATCGATACTATTTAATTTCATTTAACCTAACTTTCACAAAAACTTTCTAATGTAGGCATTTTACCCAATTTTAGGGATAAAGAACTGAGGCATATGGAAGCCAAATAACTTACCCAAGTGACATAAATGACAAATGGGAATCCTGAAACTCTCCTTAGCCCACCAAGTCCAGACTCGATCATTATGCTATTCTACCCCTTTGCTTTTACTCTTTTATATTGATTTGTAAGTCTCTGTTTACATAGATGTCTGTGTACTTGTGCAAGCAGCAGTCACGGCTTCTTTATCTATATCCCCAAAACTTAGCAAGATGTGTCGCCTGTTGTTGAGAGTACAACATAATTAAGGAATAAATGAGGGCACAAAGAACAATCGGGGAGAATAGAATGATCAAAGGGACAGTAGTGAAGGGAGCTGTTTGTCTGGGGTTGGTCCTGCCCCTGGAGTTCCAGGGCAGTGGTATTATCTTTGATGAAAATTAGTGTTGATTTTGTCCTGTTTGAGTTATTCTATACTGAACATTTCAAACACGCGTGAGCAAACATGGAGTTCACACACCTGCACACTCATACCAGCACCTCGCAAGGCTGAAGTGCCCACCTGCTCGGTCCCTCTCCATCTCTGTTCTACTTGCTGAAATTCTGATATTCAAAGGTCACCGGCTCATTCTACAGATTTTCTGGGAATGTCAGGTGAACTGAATTAAGATACTTCCGCATAGAAGGAACATGAGGAATTTTAAAACATGAATAAAAGGTATTAGGGTATAAGATATTTTGCTAGATGAATATGTTCTGGAGACCCGTGGTACAACATAGTGTCTATAGTTAGCAATACGGTATTGTGCACTCCACAATTTGTTGTGAGGGTAGAGCTCATGTTAAGTGTTCTTGCTATCCTGCGCCCACACACCCCAACAACCAAAGGGATATAAGGAAATTCTAGAAGGTGTCGGATGTATATATTTCCTTGATTATGCTGATAGTGTTTCTATCACTCTGCATATGTTGTATATGTCCAGACTCATCAATTGTACATATTAAATATGTACGGTTATTTATATAGTGATGATACCTCAACAATGCTGTTAAAAAGATATATTTGCAATAATAACATATGAATTGAAGCGAAAGATGAAAGTAAAAGAAAATTACTAGTATCTTTTTTTTTTACATTTTTTTTATTTTTAAAGATTTTATTTATTTACCTGAGAGAGAGAGAGAGAGAGAGCACAGAGGGAGAGTGAGAGGGAGAAGCAGGCTTCCCGCGGGGCAGGGAGCCCGATGCGGGGCTCGATCCCAGGTCCCTGGGACCATGACCTGAGCCGAAGGCAGACACTTAACGACTGAGCCACCCAGATGCCCCAAAATTACTAGTCTGATGGCAACTGTGCCTTAATTTTTCTGATTACTAAAGAGAAGATCCTATAGCCCACCTCTTGTTCCTGTCTACTTATAATCCACTGAATTAACTGAATTTTTTATGCAGAATCTTTAACCAATGCTTGTAGTTAAGCCAGCTGGCAGCTACTTTTGCTTCTGCTTTGTTCACGCACACCAAGTCAGCCTCTCTCCTCCTTTATCTTTGATTTGAATTGTTCCTTGAAGGACAGCTACTTTTTTTTCTTCTCTATAAAAATTTAAAATTAACACTTGTCAATTCATGGCTCATTTATATCCTGGGTCCATGAAAGGCTTTTCTTTTGTTCAATTACTTATGAATTACCTTTTCCACATGCTCATCATTGCCTGTCTTAAGGCTTTCAACACAGATTGCCCAACTGTGCTCAAGAAATGTTTTACTAATTTGTATTATTACCACAAGTATATGAGAATGTTTATCTCCCTTTCCACCTCCTATTCTATAGATAGCAATCCTTGAGTTTGGCAAAAATCAGGATTTATCTCCCAGGAAAACCTGTGTATCCCATATAGCCAATTGCTAAATACATATAAATAATGTAACCATCATATTCTTCATGCCTTCCCTCCCTAAACATTTAAGAGTGTTCCTCAGCACTTTTTAAAAATTTGTTTAAAATATTTTTTTCATTATCTTTCATGTGTCATTTGAATTTTAAAGTCTTCCTGATGCAAGAACAGAGGGCTACATGATCAAAGATAGAAAACACTGTCAGCATTTGTTTTCTTTGCATTTGGGAATTAAAGAGAGATATGTATGGAAATATGCTAAGCATGTAAGAAACTCTAAAGGATTGAAAGTTACATAGAAAAATATAATAATGAGCCAAGAATTATAAATGGAATCCATGGAAATGAAGGTGACCTGTATAGAGGATGGGTAGAATACACACTGATTACAATTTCTGACACACACTTAGAGGGCCACTGAGAAAGAAACTGGATTCTGGACAAATCTGCAGCATAGATGATATATATATAAGTGCACACACACACACACACAAAACAGAGACAAGAAAAAAAGGGAGATAATGTGTTATCACTGGAGAGTGTTATCCAGTATGTGTGTGTGTTGGAGGCAGGGGATAGGGAAAAGAGTATGAAACAAATTCAATTAAGCAATTATTCTGAAATTTCAGGATTCCTTTCTTTTCTGAATGGATCTATCGTTGAAAAGAAGTTCAAAAATAGAAGTGTTTCTGACAGTTAAAGAATTGCTCGAACTCAGGTGAAGGACTCTATTCTGATAATAAACTGTACATACTGCAAATGAAGGTGAAGAAGAGAGATCAGCACTCGTTAGCAGGAGGGGATCTCCTCTGGTATTCCAGTAGAACTGACCAATATCTTCCATATAATATATTTCTATTTTAAAAACCTAAAGTTCTTACACTAGAGTTGAGTATTAGATAAAATCTTCAGGGGACTTATAATATTTTTAGGTCGAAGAATACATTGGAAATTTTACTCTGTACTTCCTTTGTAAGGGATTAGAATGAATGCTCTTTTTAAAAAAAAAAAAAAGATTTTATTTATTTATTTATTTGACAGAGAGAGAGGGAGAGAAAGAGAGAGGGAGAGCACACAGGCAGGGGGAGCGGCAGGCAGAGAGAGAAGCAGTCTTCCCATTGAGCAGGGAGCCCGATGCGGGGCTCAATCCCAGGACCCTGAGATCATGACCTGAGCTGAAGGCAGGTGCTCAAACGACTGAGCCACCCAGGCACCCCACTTCTTTAAAAACGATTTTAAGAATGAATGCTCTTGAAGATAAATTCTAAGTTCTAGAATTCTGTATTCTCCAAAAAAGAACAGTGCCTAATTCTAATTAGAAACAAATGAGTATGGGACAAATACTCTTCTTTATAATATAACCAATAGGTATAATAGTCTTAATCCTGACATGTATGAACACTTTGAAGGTAGAATTAATCTGCAGGAAATATTAGTGCCACTAACCGTTTCCCAAAATGATCCTTTCAAAGAAGAAATCAAACAAAAAATTACTTATTGCTGAAATCTGTGATTGGGTTCTAACTCTGTAAAGAATGGGATTGTAGCGGAGTGTGGGGTGGGGTGGGAGGGATGGGGTGGCTGGGTGATAGACATTGGGGAGAGTATGTGCTATGGTGAGCACTGTGAATTGTGCAAGACTGTTGAATCACAGATCTGTACCTCTGAAACAAATAATGCAATATATGTTAAGAAAAAAAAAGAAGAAGAAGATAGTAGGAGGGGAAGAATGAAGGGGGGGAAATCAGAGGGGGAGACGAACCATGAGAGACAACGGACTCTGAAAAACAAACTGAGGGTTTTAGAGGGGAGGGGTGTGGAGGATGGGTTAGCCTGGTGATGGGTATTAAAGAGGGCACGTACTGCATGGAGCACTGGGTGTTATGCACAAACAATGAATCATGGAACACTACATCAAAAACTAATGATGTAATGTATGGTGATTAACATAATAATAAAAAAAGTCCAAAAAAAAAAAAAAAAAAAAGAATGGGATTGTAGCAATACTTTCCTATCAGGCAGAGTGTTCTTTCAGGTGTTCTCTTTATCTCATTCTCTGTGGCTCATGTTTGCTCATCAGTGTCTACTTAGAGACCTTGTCCACTCCATAGAAGCCTTGGTCACCAGCTTAACCATTTATTATGGCAGACCCAGAGATGCTTTTGAGGCAGATTTTAGCCTTGCCTTTAATAAGCATTATCTGAGTTCACCTCTTTGCATGGAGTGACCATGCAGGATGCAACTGCCCAACTCCACTGGATACCATTTACACTGAGCTGTGAAACATGGCTTGCCTCTTGGTCCACAGGCTTGAAAGGCCATAACTTTGGACATGTTTCTTGATTAATCTTTTTAATTATCAGAACAGAGTACTCGCCATACCTTTTAATGGGTTGATTTCCAAAACTAATTGGAAACAATGCATGTGCAATGCAGATGTGAGCCCAAATGAAAACCTTGAACTATCGGCTGTTCCTCTTGATATAGAAGAGAAAAGAGCTCTAGAGAGCCAACAGAATGTACCTGTACTTTTAAAATGTGAAAAAAAGTCAGAACAAATGAGATGTCCTGCAACTGTAAAGAAGATGATGCTTTAGTGATTTTGAGCACATCCTTGGGAGCCTGGTGAGAAAATTACCTTGATTATAGAAAGTTGAGAAGAGAGTAGATGGGAGAAAATAGAGTCAACACTCATAAACCATTTCTTTAAGATTATTAGCAGCTTTTTTAGCCAAAAAGACTAAAAAGTACAGTAGGACACTGGGATGGTATTTTTAAATTTGGAAAGAATTTTGGGGTGTTATTTCATGAAAAGAAAGGAGAAAGAGAAATTGAAGATATTGAAAAGGGAAAGAAAACTTTGGATGGGTGTCTCTGGCATTGAGAGGGAATGTCGCTGTGGGCCCAGGAAGCATGGTGGACCGTAGAGAAGCACTTACACCTCTCCTCTGGAAGGCCACTTTTTGGGTGGTGTCCAGATGCCTCTGAGTCTGTCTTCTCTAGTGAAAAATGCATGCTATTAGTAACAGGTGGGGCCTTTACTAGGGTATTCAAATCCAGGGCTATTTTCCCTGGCCTTTGGTTTCAGGGGAGCACTCAGAGCTATACACTGAGCCGTGTCACATGTCAGGTAGGTGAATCATGTTGTCCTAAAACATAAAAAAGATGTTTAAGACTCCCATGCATATAATTTGCTCACAACTTTTCCATCCCTTTCCTCAAAACACCATTGCAACTCTATCTTCTTACTTTTACATGCATCTCAGACTATTTTCCCCTCCAGAATGGCCTTTCCCGGTCATTGTATTTATCGTGGTTCTGCCCGTAGACAACATTCCTGGGAGAAGGGGGGGAGCACCCACCGGGAACGGCCTTAGGACCTACACTGCCAAGGATGCACCCAGCTGTAGCTCCCAGGTCACAGTGCAAGGGAAAATAATGCTCACTTTCCAAAGATAAAAAGTCTCCTTTCTGGGTACATTGTCTACGGCCAAACAAAGGTTAGCACATAGCTAGTCATCTTTGGTCTTTTCAACAGGTACAATTCTTTCTAGCATTTTGAATATATGAACCTTATAAAGGGGATTCTTTGTTTTTTGTTTGTTTGTTTGTTTGTTTATTCTTTTTTTTCCAAAACAAATTTGACAAGAAGCAGATGAGTGACAATGAGGTGATGGGTCTACTAGTCCAATCATTATAAAGTGAAAGGGTTTTTAACCTAGTAAGACAGTCAATTTTGATTGCATGGGAGGTCTGCACTTTAAGGTGAAAAGATTCTTATTTGGATTTGAAAGGAAGAAAGGTTTATTCTTAGTTTTGATTGTCATAAATAAACAGATTACTCTATGTAAACACAGAGGAAACTCTGTCATCCCATCAACATGGCAGAAATAGAGTTCAGAAAAAATCAATTATGGTGACATAAAATTCAGTCTTTTGATGTCTGGACAGCACAGAACCACTGTCTATGCATGAGAAGGTCCCTGCCTCCTGAACTTTCACTAGAAACTTGATTTATCAAACATAATGGGTCAAAAGAGGGAAACGTGAAGTTAAAGAATAGTGCGAGTTACGAACAGTGTAAAGCCCTACCCCAAAGATTCGTATGATTTTTTTTAGAGTTGTATTACTTCAGAGAAAAAAAGAGAACATATATATAGTGGCCATTATCACCAACTGCTTACAAAGTGATAGAAATAAACCTGACATAGTTTTAAAAGTAGCACCTTGCTGGGGCACCTGGGTGGCTCATCAGTTAAGTGCGCGACTCTTGGTTTTGGCTCAGGTCATGATCTCAGGGTACTGAGATAGAGCACCATGTGGGGCTCCACCCTCAGTGGGGAGTCTGCTTGAGACTGTCTGTCTCCCTCTCCCTCCCTCCCTGCACCTCCCCCTGCTCCTGCGCTCTCTCTCCTTCTCTCTTTCTTTAAAATAGATAAACAAATCTTTTAAAAAGATAAAGTAACACCCTGCTATATTAGAACAATACCAGCTGCCACCGTGTGTCTGTGATGGGCTAGACATTATGCCAAGCACCTGACTTCTGTTAGTGCTAATTTTCATAATCATTTTAGAAGTTAGAAATGATTGACCCATTTCATACATGAGGCCACTGGAGCTCAGAGAGGAATTGTGCGCGTGGAAGTGCCTGGACCCTAAAGACCGTGATCTTTCCTCTGTCTCTTGATGCCTCATTCTATTGTAGGATACCACTACTTGACGACAGGTTAAGGTACGGTGTGACAATATTCGAAGCGAAGTAAGCAAATTATATAGAAATTATCACTTTATATAACAAGTAAATTAAAAAAGTAAAAAAAAAAAATGCACTTTGAGATTAATTCAAATGTTGAAAACAGTACTGATGTCTCCAGAAGGCACAACATAGAGATGGAACTGAGGAGATTTGAACAGGCAGAGGTTACCAGGATAGAATAACTCTGGGTCCCTTGCCTTTGGCTCTCCCTTAATTCACCCTTGAGGAATCTTTAACAAATCACCTGTGCTGTGTGTCTGATCTTGAGACTCATTAAATATCTCTTCTCAGGCAGAAAACGTGAAGGCAAAACCTCCACAGAATGGAGACATTCTAGAACATTCTAGACATTCACACCAAAACATTCTACCATGACTTCCACAATTTTGCCCAAGCAAATAATCTCGCTCAAATTCCCTTTCTCCTTTGTTCTTAAGTATAAATAATAAGCCCTTCTCATGTTAAAGATATTGTTGCCAATAACTACAAAAAAATAGATACAGATTTATCAAATTTGGCCTATAATACTATCTGGATCTTTACAGAAACAGTTTGTCAACCCCTGTTCTAGATAAATTAGCTGATTTTAGTTTGGATCATTCTTTTTATATTGCATAATGTTAACATAAATGTAACTGATTTGGAAAGGCAATTTTTCTGGTATCCCTCAAGTGTGAGACAAAGACAATGAATGAGCTTATGTCTGGTACCTGTTTTTCCATGGTAGAATCCCATTAAATGTCTTGGCTGGCATTTTTGAAGACACAGGGAGTAGTTTGCTAGTAGAAAATTAATGCTGACCAAGTTTCAGAGTTCTTAACTCTTATCTTTGTGTCCAAACATGAGATCACCTGTTAAATTATTCTTTCCAGAGTCAGACTGGCAGGCCAACCTGTTTTCTTTCTCAGAAAAACAACTAAGAAAGACCGACTTGCCTCTTTCATTATTCACAAGTGAAACCTCATCAGCTACTTTATTAAAACTGCTATACTGAGAGCCCTAACACTCTCTACACTTAAATTCAGCATCAGGCACCTGTGAACAAGCTTCAAAGACAGCTTCCAACTTTACTGTCCTTTTACGATTATAGCCTAGAAAGCCTCAAGGGACATGATAGCTTCTCTTGGGAAAAATCGGGTTACACTCTAAGTGTGAATGATGCCTAGAAAGACACTAAAGAAGGCTGGTGTTTGAAGTTGCAACCAACTCTGTGCTGGTACTTTTCAGACAGCCCTCAGGATTATCCATCTTTTTGAATGTTGCCAACAGGTCATCTCACGATAAGTCACAAGTTGGAGTCATGGTGCTGTTATTTCCAACTACTTCCTCACTTGCTGAAACACATGCAGGAACTTCACAAATAGAATTTCCTGAGGCCAAGCTAATGGATGTACTGGAAGTGGTGCGATGATGGAAAGAAAGACTGTGGGATCTGAATGATCCAGGTTTAAACTCAGTTACTGCCATTTTCTCGTCCATGTGGCAAGAGGCCCCTAACTGCTCTGAGTCTCAGTACCTCACCTGGGAAATGGGGTGTTTCTCATAAGACTGTGAAGGTTAAATGTGATAATATAGAAAAAATACCTAGTTGCGTACCTACGGGGTGTGCAGTAAACATCGTTTTATTATTTCCATCCACTAGGATTCTAAACCTTTTTCATGTTCTGAGACACAAGATACTTGCAACAGGCCCATAGAAACACTATACTCTTGGGCACCTGGGTGGCTCAGTCAGTTACCCATCTGCCTTCGGCTCAGGTCATGTGTCAGGTCATGATCCTAGGGTCCTGGGATCGAGCCCTGCATCGGGCTCCCTGTTTAGTGGGGAGTCTGCTTCTCCCTCTGCCCCTCCCCTCACTCATGAGCTCTCTCTCTCTCAAAAATAAGTAAATAAATAAATAAATAAATAAAATATTTTAAAAAAGGAAACATTATACTCTTAAAAAATTCAAGAAAGCACATGCAAACATACACGGACACATGCTACTTACTTGCCTGTTACTTAAACATAACCTTGACATAACTTAATGGGGAAAGGACAATCAGTTTGGGTCTAATAGTGTTAAGATTCTCCTTTCTGGCTTATAGTCTTCATCTGCAAAGTGAGAGGGTGGGACCAAATGCTCTCATAGAGCCTTAACATAGCTATGTTTCTGGGGTGTTCAGATCCAGATTCCTTTATGGGAATGTTTGTATAGAGCTCACAGGTCTCAATTATCCGTTCTCCTTATTTATGTATTTGAAGTGCTACAACATACAAGATACATTTGGCTTGAGAATGCCATGTTGCACTTTCACATACATACAAATATAAGATTTTAGAAATGTGCTTTAAACAAAAGGATGAGGTCTTATTCTAAGACTTTTCCTCCTGCCTTCTGCTCCAAGCTGTTCCTGGCTTCTTACCCCATGTGGATCAGCTAGATCACACTCATCTCTTCCTCATGACCATGTCAGGGTGCGGCAACCTTCCCCCTGTTCTCTCTTTCTCTCTCACTCTCTCGGTCTCTCTCCTCAGTGAGTCTTCTCATCACTACATCCCTCATTTGGGGAAGGTAATGAAGTGCTTTGGTTTACACACATCCTGCTGATTTGTAGACTACATGTGGGAATGAAAGCCAGAGATACTGAACAATATTAACAATTAGCTATTCTGTTTAATTATATCCGTGTGAACTACAAAAAATCACTGAAGTTTGATCAAGTTCTTTTCCAGAGTATGATTGTTATTTACCTTCTGCTTTCATCTCCTTGTGGCTGATTTCCTCTACAGAACTGAAATGGTGTCTCTGTTCTCCTGAGACTGTGCTTTCCTCTCCTTTTTAGATCATGCTGTAAGCTATTATTATAAGAACAGTAATGAACAAAATAAATCCTCTTACTGTAGGCAGATAATCTCTACTCCATGAGATAATTATCAGATCTCATGGGAATTTGTTTTTAAACTCACTTCATAATGATGGGCTCTCTTCTCTGAAGATGCTTCATCACGTCTAATGGAATGTAATCACAAACCATGGTGGGATGCGTAGTAGTTGTTTAAAATCCATCTCCTAAGAAAAGGGAATGGGGAAAGTTAATGATATCTAATGGCCCTTGATCTCCCAAGAGGTTAGTCCTTCCTACCTGACAGAAAACAGTAGTTTGAGAAGCCAGGAAATCTGATAAGTACTTTAACTATTTTTTTTTAATTTTATTATGTTATGTTAACTATTTCGGAAAAGGTGAGTGGTCTCCTTGTATTATATGTCAAGGCTACTATCTAAATGAGAAACACTTGGAATTGCAGATTCCTTAAAGAAAAACTGACAAGCAGAATAGGGTCAAAGTTAACACTATGAAAGTATAAGCAAAAGAAAACCTTTTGAATCTCAAATCATATAACAGTCTGCAAACAGTAGGTTTTTATTTAATTATAGCAACTATCCTGAACATTTTGCATATTGGCAAATATAACAGATAATGAATTATTGATCCAAAGAAGTTCAGAAAATGCAGAGCTTAAGTAAATTGTCTATTCTCCACTGCAAGGTACACTGATATAGTAGGAGAAGGGGGGCAATCTATTGATCCGCTCTCCAAATCTTCCTGACCCACACTGATAAAAGAAAAGACAAAAGCTGAACACATGCTAAGTGTGGTTTAGTACCTAATAAATAATTCTGCAGAGATAGAAGTACCTGGACCTCTTAAAATCTGGTGTCATTGTCATGATATTCTGCCTTGTGGCCCATTTTGAGCTTTATCAGTACCACATGTGAAACATAGCAGCTGAATTGTTCACCTAGAAGCAGGCAATTACCATGTGGTTCTAAATGAAGTATAGTGGATTTTATCTTGCTGATAAGAGACAGGAGTACTGATAATCTTTCCTAAGATATTTTCCTTTACACTCATTTCTGAAATACAGTGAGTTGGGGCCAGGTAGTAGTGAAGATTCTTATTTCTGAGGAAAAAGTTGACTCCTTTACCTTGAATGCCCCAATCAATCTTAAAATTCAAAGTTGGATCCTATTGGAGTGAACCAAAAGAAGTAAGGAAAAGAGTATCTCAGTGAGCTGGGGAAGACAAGTTTAATATCCTTGTAACTTAGAATTCATTTTAACATATTTACCCACTTACTTAACAGATGGCCTTTGTGCACCTACTATGGGCCAGGCACAGTGTCTCTAACACTATGGGATCAAAAGACGAATTGGACATGATTTAATTACTTGGGAGAAATAAGCAAGCCAATCACATCCACACCAAAATGTAATAATCTCTACAAGGAACATAAGCCACAATGCTAAGAGATAAATCACGAGAATCTAAATTATCAAGGAAGTTTCCCTAAGATCTGAGTAGGCATTAACTTGATAAATTGGAACAACAGATCTTGCCTTATGCCTGCAGGTGTAACATAGGGAGGCTTGATCTGCATGACTCACTGGAGGAACTCAAAGCAGTTGGGTCTGCCTATTGCAGAAATTGCAAACATTGTATCAGAGATGAGGTTAGGGGAATGATGGGCACCCAATCAGGGCTAATTAAGGACTTTGTTGTTTATCAAGAAAGCACTGGGGAGTCACTGAAGGACTTGACTTGCCTACATATGTGATTTGAATATAGCCCCTACCAGCTGTGTGGAAGGTTTGGGGGAACCAAGACCAGAGCCAGAAGAACACTTCAGAAAACAGAATCGATACAAGAAATGATCGGACCCTGAATAATAATCATTACCCTTAACTGAATATGTATCATAAGCTAGTAGTATGCTAAGTATTTTATAAACATTTCATATAATCTTCATAAGAAACCTCTACAGTAGGTATTAACTACCCATTTTAAAGACAAAGGACAGAGATTCAGAGAATTTAGATACCTTGATTGAGATTGCATAACTATTCCAGAATTTGGATCAAGGTCTGTTTGACTTCAAAATACAGGCACCAGGAGGCATCAGGCAATACTTTCAAGGTCAATGGTAAGAATCATTTAATAGACAATTCTATCATTCACCAAAAAGAATTCAGATGCAGACACAGAGTTTTGGGGAAAACATAATAAGCTATATTGTGGATATGCTGAATTTGAGCTGCCAGTTGGACATCTAAGGAGAGATGCCACTGAGTAATTTCATACTTATCTAGAGTTTAAAAGAGACTTGGCTGGAGACTCATCCACAGGACAGTCACGGAAAGCCACATAAATGGCTATTCACCCAGAGAGAAGTATAAGGTAAAAAGAAGGGTAGGTCAAGACAAAACACTGGGAAACAGTACTAAGCAGGAGGGTAGTCCATGAGTGGAGTTACAAGAGTATCCAGGATGAGTCCAGTGTGAAGTCAATCCATCAGTATGAATTATGCTTTTCACGCACACAAGGTAATGTGCTGGGCCATAGAGATGATGCAAGAAAGTAGCAAAACATCAGAATTTCCCCCTCTGGAATATTGGGAAGAAAATTGCATGCATACACACAAACAAAAGGTTAAAATTAATACAAACATTTACAAAACCACTAAGCGAATTAAGAAATGTCACCAGGCAGAATACCGGAAATTTCTTCCAAGTGGTTTAGGGAGTAAGACCTCTAAGTGAAGAGGATGAAGAAATTGCTTGGTGAACTAGGTTAATAAGAAAGGCTTCATGGAAAACACAGCATAACTGATTTCAAATGTAACTGGGCTTCAACAAACCGTCCTGTTTAAAATTCAGATTTCGGGGCCCTGCCTTCAGTGGATCTGATTGAACGGGTTGGAATTTGACTCTGAACTGTTAACAAGGACTCCACGTGATTCTGAAGCAGATGATCTATCAATACCAAACTCGAGAAATACCATTTTAGAGAACGTTACAATGTGGACAGAGGTATTGAATGGTGTGTGCTGTGGGTGCTGTGGGAAGGGGTGGGCATTTAAGGTGAAGAAAAGGCAAGAATAAAATTAAGTAGTCATGATAAATGAAAAACTGTTCTCACAGATGGTCCAAGAGTGTCCAGATTAGGAAACACTGAGGGACATAAGTGAAAGACACAGGCCATATTAGGAGAACCCTGAATTCACGGGTAAGGATTTGTTCTCAACTGAAGAGATTTAATCATACTTGACAATTGAGACTCACTCAGTGGAGTTTTGCTTTCTGCAGTAGAGAACGTACATCACATTGCTCCTACAGCTGGAAAGTCTAAAAGTTCTTCTCTAAGTATGCTGACTTTGAGCCCCCTGGGCAGGGTAGGAGGTGGGGGAAATAATAAGACATGAGAGAGAAGAAGCTTAAAGTGGTTTGGTCCAAATCGTAAAATGCTCCACAGCACGTAAGGTACAGAAATTTGATCCAGTTGCCCTGTAACTATCTGCTTCACTTAGGTTCTTGCTCTTTGGAGAATTATGACATTTTCAGAAAACCGTTTTTCTCCCTCCAAAGTGGCACTTAAAACACACTAACAGACAATTAATTACTGTTTGTAACAACCCATGAAGTTACTCCTCCAAACTACAAATGTGTGAAAATACAGACAAAAGGTGGGAATTTATTCCAAGACTCTGACAATGAATTGTTTCATGAATAATGAATGATCAATTGCTTGATCTTATTTTTAAATTAATTTTATAAGATTTTTTGTCAGTCGACTTTTGTTTCAAAAAAGGAGCTTTATCTTGAATTAAAAGAAAAAAAGAAAAGGAGGTAACAATATTTAAGATTGAATATGGTGATCTTTTTTAAACTGTCCCAATGGAACCACAAGTTTCATTCTGCTGGGCTACAGTGAAGGGGCAAACACAGGGCACTGCAAATCCCAAGACACACTGGACTCATCCACTTTCACTTTCATGTGAGAGCCATGACTGAGTGCTGTCAAAGTCCTGCTCATGCGTACTGCTGGGGCCAGTGGTGCTGGACGTGCAAGGCTGTCATGAGAGAGGGACACCTAATTCTAATATGGAAACAAAAGCACCCATACTTCATCAGGTGGCCATAGTAGTATAGAGAAAAATAATCTGGGGTGAGAAATAGAAAAAGCACTTGTTTTGGGGCTGGAGTTGGTGTTTTATACAGGGCTATCACAGAAGACCTCACCAATGTGGTGACATTGGAGTAGGGACCTGAATAAAAGAGAAAGCACCATTCAGGTGTCTGAAAGGAGAGTGTTCTAGGTGGTGGCTTTACTCCAACTTTGGATCGCAGTGTTACCTTTGTTGTGATTCTGCGCTGGAGGGATGTTTTTACTGATACAGACCAGAAACCTGTGGCAGTTATGCCTGCTTTCATAAATAACATTTGATGTTATGTCTAATAAGATAATAACATGCTCCTCTTGAATGCAATAACCATCTGTCCAACCACCATGTTTCCCAGAACATTTTTATCCCATGCGTTGGATTTGGAAAAACTCTGCTGATATGGAACAGAAGAGCAAGACATAACATCCAAGGTGGTAACATTTAAATTCACCTGTCAAGTAGTATTTTATAAACCTACCTTTCCTAGATCCCAACACTATAACAACACAAGGTTAAAACAAATTTGGTGTTCCCTGGGCAAGGCATCAGGTTTGTTCTTCCAAAGAGGATGAGGAAAAACAGCTGGACAGCAAATTTGTTTTATTTTACAGAGGTCTCTGTGGATACTGCATTTTGAACTATTTGTCCTTTCTACTCATAAGGATTAAACAAGATTTTGACAGATCTTCCTGGTTCCAGATTCAGGTTACGCTAGTCCAGTGTTCATTTTTGGCTTCTTCGAAGTGTCTTAAATCCATCACGATTCATTCTCTTTCAAATGTGTATTCTTTAATTGCCTGGGATATTTGTCTCCCATCTCTTTCACACTGAGGTGAGCTTCTTAGCAAAATTCCTCCGTCTCCTAAGACAGCAGTCTCTTTGGATGTACATCTTCTCCTAAAACAAAACCCTTCATTTTTTTTTTATCTTTTACCTCCTACTCCATGTCAAGTTTCCTCTCAAACTCTCCAGTACATTTTAGCTTATCCTCTGTTAAATTGGAAAATGACTATCTCATAAAATTTTATGCATCCAGCATAGATAATAAATGTAGGCAATTAACAAAGAAGCTATCTTTTTGTAAACTCAATGCTAAGATGGTTTCTAGTGCTGATAAACATACATACATGACCATTTCAACATTTTGATTTCAAATATCTTATTAGTAAACAAGATAGATTTACATCAGATGATTCAGTCCTCTAAAGGCCAAACGAAGAAATAATTATAATTCCAGAGCAGTAGCAGTAAACACTTCCTTGTGGCCTTATTCCAATGTCAACACTTCATTTTAATGGTGCCTGGATATCTGCTGTTCATTGTGAAATCCTTGAACATATTTAACAACCTGCTTAGAGTATATTGAGTTTATGGGGATGACCAAATGAAGCCTGAAAATTTATTGTAAGGAAATTGTGCAGATTATATGAGAGAGATTCATTCTAATTTAGGGCTGAGCAGGAGCATGCAAAATGTAAAGATTTGAATAGGACAGTGTTTAGACAGGTACAGTCATGCCTGTTATCACTCTTGCTCATTGTCAATGTCTCCCCTCTTTAGTATATTTCTCTTAATTCTTGATTAGCAGCCTCCAGAGCTCTCCCCAGAGTGTGATAACACTAATGTGATAATTCAGATAGTACTTTGCAGAGCATTTTTTACATGTGCTGTCTTTTTCATGCTCTCAACCATCCCAAGAACAGGCGTTATTATGGTTATGTCATGTATGAGCAAAAGGGGGCTTGATTCCAATTGACCCAAGAGAGTTAAATAACTAACGATTTTCTTCTTCCCCCAAAATGTGTATGTATTTGTGTTTGGTTTTGTTTGGTAGTCTAGCATGCACTTCCCTTTCCTAATTAATGGAGGGAGGTGCAAGCTATCATCACGTGTGTGGTCTTTGGGTCAGCAGGGTTCTGCTTCCCACTATAGGAACTGTCAACGGCCAGATCCCCTTCTTCTCAAGAGTGTGGCTCATTAGCTGGGTGCAGTTGATTTAATTTCAAGACAGAATCTTGAGGAAAAAAATCCAAAGATGAAGGAATGACAAGAATATACTTTTATTAGGTGTGTCTGACAATGGTAGCATTTGCAAGGCCCAGCAATACCCATGGAAGCCCATATATCATAAAACTAAATATTTAAAAGTTATAAATCAGTCTAATGAACTGTTTAATAATATGCATAATATTTTTATTCTTATACCTTGACGAATGTTATTTTCATAAAAACAAGGTGACCAGGTTTGAATTTAGAATTCTCAGATCCCTTGGAGCAGCATGCTGGATGCTGGAAGCTTGGGAAGAGTGGACCCCTAGGGCTTGGCCCTAGTCTGCCGGCCCTCTCTCTTTCTCTTTGTGTTCCTGGTTCTGTCCTGCTCTGCAAGGGGTTTTGTGCCTATGCATACGCACACCCTGGACTGCAGATCCAATCTCCATTTCTATCCCTCAACAGAAAGTTTTACCTTGGCCACCCCCGTCTGTGGTCCATTCTTGAGTGGGTAGAGCCTGTGAAGAGGCCTGCATAGTTCTGGCGGTGGATTCAGAACGATTTCTGCAAGGAATTCTGGGGTCTTATGTATCCAGACCATGGTCAAGAACACAGAACTTGGTGTTCCCTTTGTTTCATAGACTTTTGCTTCATAGAGAAGGTCGTATTCAGAAGAGGGCCAGGTTGTGTCCTTTAAAACCCAGAGCTTAGGATAAGGGCTCTTCTTGCCTGGACATAGGGTGGTACTGGGTGGCGATATCCCATCCAGAAATTTGTTACTTCTTAGCTTCTAGATCCCTTTGGTTCTTGCTGGTTTTCTAGGCAGGTTCTCTTACCTCCTATTCATTCTCTGAGCCCTCTACATACTTTCAGTCCAGTCCTTTGGCTTAGAATAGCCAAACTCGTTGTTGTTGTTTACAACTGGGAACCTTGTTTGAAACACACAGGCTGTCATTCCTTCCACAGGATGAGGATGGTAGGGGGCTTTCAGTGACTACATAATGATGGATGAAAACAGCCTGAATAATGTTAAGTACCATCAGTCCATGATGAATCATCTACTGTCCTCATGGAAAAACAGGTAGATAGGACCGCTCCTCTGCCTTTTTATATATTCTATCAGGTTTTTTTCTTTTCAGGGTAACCTGAGCTAACCCCTCAGGTGAAATATTGGGGGAGTGATACAGGGCCTTGTGCTGGTTGCTGTAAACACAAAAATGCTATTTAGTTACTTAAAAAACAATTAAAGATATCTTCCAGATTACCAAATCAACAGATATCCATTTGAGAAAGACTTATAAATATAGACAAATGAAGGGGAAGGCACACATCCATAATCATCCTACTGTCCAGAGATAATCGCGGCTATTAACAGATCACTGTTTTGAGCATATCTTTAATAAAAAAGGATCATACTATACATGCTCATCTAAAACCTGTTTTGTTCACCACATCCTGTATTATAAGCACATCCATTTCAATCAATATTTCCAAGAATTTTTAAAAATGGGTGAGTATTGTATCATTGAATTTTGTGATATTGTCTAAACTAATACTTATTGTTGGACATTTTGGTTGTCTTAAAATTTCACTACTGGAAATGATATTAGTGAACATCCTTGAAATGAAATAACTATACATATGCTTAATTATTTTAAAGGATATACTTCTATAACTAGAATATTCATTTCAGAGACTTTACATAACTGTAGTATCTGAATACTATTTAAAAACATTATAACCCATGCAAGGAGTAATTATATACTAAATAGCATGTATCTATCTAGCATATATTTTGATTAAGAATTAGTAAAATATAATAACAACCCAGTATTATTTAAGTCCTTTATATTAATTCAATGTGTTACATACAATAGACTTTGGAAAGACCTTCACACAAATCTGGAGGCAAAAAAAGATTTTTTTCAATTAAATAGTGACCTACTTTGCTGTTTCTTAAAAAAAAAAATGCTTTGTTGTGGTATAATTCACATACCATCCAATTTACCCATTTAAAGAGTACTAGTTATTTATTTGTTTATGATTTTATTTATTTATTTGAGAGAGAGAACACAAGCGGTGGGAAGGGACAGAGGGAGAAGCAGACTCCCCGCTGAGCAGGGAGCCCGATGTAGGGCTCGATCCCAGGACCCTGAGTTCTGACCTGAGCCAAAGGCAGCTGCTTCCCTGACTGAGCCACCCAGGCGCCCCTTAAAGAGTACAATTTAATGGCTTTTAATATATTCATTGAGTTGTACAACCATCACCACAATCAATTCTAGAAAATTTTCATTACCCTCAAAAAAAACACTGTATTCCTTAGCCTCCACCCCCAAACCCTATCTTCCCCAATCCTAGGCAACCACTGATCTGTTTTCTGACTCTATTTGCCTATTTTTGACATGATATAAATGAAATCACACAATGTGTGGTCCTTTGTGATTGACTTCTTTCACTTGGTATGATGATTTTAAGGTTCACTTATGTTGTATCAGTAATTAGTTCCTTTTTATTGCCAAATAATATTTCACTATATGGTTATGTCTCATTTATTTGTCCATTCATCAGATGGACATTTGGGTTGTTTCCACTTTGGGCTATTATGAATAATGCTTCTATGAACATTTGTGTACAAATGATTGTGTGGACATATGTTTTTGTTACTCTTGGGTATACATGTAGGAGTGAAATTGCTTGATCATATGATAACTGTATGTTTAACCATGTGAGGAACTGCCAGATTCTTTGTTTTCCAAATCAGTTGTACCATTTTACATTTCCACCAGTAGTATAAGAGGGTTCCAATTTCTCTACATCCTTGTCAATACATATTATCTGTCTTTTTTATTATAACCATCCTAGTGGCATCTTATTGTGGTTTTTATTTGAATTTCCTGATGGCTATTGCAGTTTCTCTATTTTGTAAAAAATATTAGCCCTTAAAAAGAAGTCCAGAAACATTAAAAATGATATTAACTCCATTTCACAATATTTTGTGTTGGTAATTAAACTGATTTTCCCTTTAAATTATTTTTTTAAATAAAGTAATCCACAAACCTATAGTTAAAAATATATTTTTTAATAGATTATGATATAGCTAAGCATTATTCTCCTTTCTTATAAATGTTGACATTCATCATTATCTGTCTGTGGTTTCTAAGAATTTATCATTTATAGTTTTATATAGCATCATGACTAAGTTTAGTAATTTTCTATTAATGAAGAGGTACTAGATATCCCTCAGTTCAGAATGCTGTGTTCTCTGATAGGAAAATTGATGAAATATTCCTTTGAAAAACAGATTTTAGCAAATCAAGAGCTTCTCTTTAATAGATTTTTAATTTTGTGTGTTTTAAAATTTTTTATTAAAAGATGGATTTTTACTGTTGATTGACTCGGCTCAAAGGAGGATGTCTGATATGAAGCAATAACGATGTAATGTTAAGTACAGTGTGATGAACCATCTAATTGGATCTTGAAAGTTAAGTCTTGCTGCACAGGAAACAACTCTGGGATACTTTGAAAACTATATGTGACTCAATGTGCAGCTTTATTTTATAACATAGAAACGGTGTTCAACCAGTGAGGTAACAAAGTTTGATATCCTTGAGACTTTGAGGAAAGGCTGAAGGGCAAAGTGGTGAATTTGTTTTTAATACAAATCCACATGCATATATTGTAGGTCTCAGATGGATTTGCAGAAAATCTTGTTCTCAGATGAATAAAAGTGTGCAAACTCGTTTGAATAAAAAAAATTCAGAAAGCAATATCTGTGGTGTAAGCTAGAACAGGTATTTCATCAACAAACTCAAAGACGGCTCACGGGGCCTCTGGAAGAACCAAGCTTTATATTGATATATATTCTAAGAAAGGATTTCAGTTGCCTGTTGCATCAAGGACAAGATTGACTGAGATTCAGATCTAATCTCCTGACTTCTGGAGAACGGACCAAACAGATGACATGGCCAGACTGAAAGATTCATAATAAATCTGAGAGGGGGAGAAAAAAGGCTATGAAGCAATACTAAGATAGCTACCGGATTGTGTTCACTAGCTTTGAACTTGGCCACCTTAACCTGACCACTGAGTAGCAGTGTGACCTTGAACAAATTGCTCCATTTCTCTGACCTTTGTTTTCATAAGTAAGGTGGAGGCAGCTACATCCCAGGGTCATTGTGTGAATTAAATGGGATAATGTCCGTTCAAGCAGTTATTCAAGTGCAACTTCTCATTGTCCTACCTATAATAGGCATTCAAAAACAATAATGGATTAAGCACTTAACTCTGTGCCAAGCACTTTTTATTTTATTTTTATTTTTTTAAATATTTATTTATTTATTTGAGAGAGAGTACGTGTGTGAATGAGTGGGGGGTAGGACAGAGGGAGAGGAAAAGAGAGAATCTCAAGCAGACTCTCCGCTAAGTGCAGAGCCCAATGTGGGGCTTGATCCCAGGACCCTAAGATCATGACCTGAGCTGAGATGAAGAGTCAGATGCTTAATCAACAGAGCCACCCAGGAGCCCCTGTGCCAGCACTTTTTAAATGCCTTATATCTACTGATTCATATAATCTTCACATCAACTCTAAAAGGAAGGTATGGTATTTTTATTTTACTTTATTTTTACAAATATGGGACAGAAACTCAAATACAGAAAGTATCAGTGACTTGCCTAAGGTCACACAGCTACTAAATAGTGAGCCTAGGATATGAACCCAGGCAGCAGTTTTAAACATCTTACTATTAGTACCCAAATATGTCCAAGCAAATATAACCTTAGGGTCATAACATAAATTTAGTATAATTTAATGTATAATTATTATTTTTATACCAAAAACTAAAATTACTTTCTTAAAAATTAGTTTGGGAATAATAATAAATCTAGGACATATAAATTTAGAAAACAGGGTTATTTCATGGGTTTTGTAGTCATCCTTAATAAGATGACTTCATGAAATGACATATTTCGGTTTTTAATAGAGTATTTGATACCTATTCCCATAGGTCACATAACATGATTATTGTAGTGTTTGAGTCAAATAAATTATCTTGGACTTAACTCCCAGTGATTTTAAAGACAGGTAACTTCATGACTCTAACAAATACATCATCTAAAAGCCAGGAAGAGTCAACACATTGCTATGTTACAATTAACGGTGTTTGTCATGACTCAATCACAAGGTCCTCAACCATTCCTTAAGTGTATTAATCACCATAACACTGTAGGTCAAGCTTACACCCTAAAATTTAGGTCTCAAAGTGCACTCCAAATCAAATTCTAGACTCACATTTAGAGTGAGTCTCCTGGTAAAAGAAAAGATTACCATTTTAAAGCAAGCATTGACACTTTCAGTCTGATTTAGGGCTCTGACTCTACAGTCATCTGCATATGAATATTGAGTCCTTTCTTCCTCAGAGACATGTGACTGATTCAGCTAAGACCCTAAAAAATGCACTGTTTAAAAGGGCAGCCACTAGCCACGTGTGCCTATTGAACACTGAAAATATGGCTAGCCAGAAATGAGATATGGTATAACAATAAAGTACACACCAGATACAATAAACTTAGTTCCAAAAAAAAAAAAAAAGAATGTGAAATACCTCATTAATATTTTTTTGTAATGAGTACATGTTAAAATGATGACATTTTGGATATATTTGGTTAAATAAGCTATATTATTAAAATCAGTTTCACACGTTTAACTATGAATATGGATATTAGAAAATTATAAATGATGCATGCGATTTGCCCTGGATTTCTGTTGGGCAGAGCTGCACTAACAAAACTGATAGAAAGATTCTGATGTTTTTTTGGAAGATGGAGAACTGAAGTCTTCAAGTCAGTGGTCTGGGAAGTACACTCCCAGCCAGAGAAATAGAGTCAAAACTTGGGCTGAGAAGAAAGAGCCCTTTGGAGTAGGTCTATGATTTCAGTAGAGCCGTTGACCCCACAAAGAAAGGAAGGCTTACTACTTGTGTAGAGTCAGGGAACTTGAGTTCACTGGAGAGTGTTCCAGGTTTGAGACTTTGCACTGCCAACTGCACAGTAGTCTAATGGCCAAAACCACTGATGCAGGGAAGTTCTTGGGAAATAGACTCTGAGGCAGAGATGAGCATGCAGGAAGTTTATTGGTGAGTACTCTTAATTTTAACACCTGTGGGGTAAGGAAAGAAACAAGATTAGGAAGAGTGAGAAATACAGCTTCTTCAGCTATCCCTGTGAGGATCTCTGAAGTTGGGATGGCCCTTTAGAATTCGAGTTCAAGCAAAGACAGTGAGAATTTATGCACCTACATCAACCAGTCATTGGACAGGTTGTCCCTGGGAATGCAGTGTGAACCTGGGTGAGAGGCTTTCTTCAGTCAAGGCCAATCTTGCCGAGCCTCAAGAGCTGAGTGCAATCAGCGGGAAGGGTAGGCATAGGTCCTTCAGTCTGAAAAAGAGTCTGGGCAACACAGCGGCATTCCTTGCTATGCGTGTTCTACTTCTTTGTATAAGTTTGGAGTAGGACCTTCAAGGATTCCAGTGGGCTTCCTGGAGGAAAATTATAGACCTCATCACAGCAGCTGGTCTCAAGGTCACACCCGATACCCACTTTCTATCTTCTACGATCCATTCCAGATTCCCCTAACCCTCAAATATAACCTCCACTCTTCTAGATGGATCATCTGGTGCCATGAGAGCCTGGGTGCTATACTTTCCTCAGGCTGTGGCTGTCAAACATGTCCATTTACTAACACAAATTGTCAAAGTTTTTCTAAAAGTGGATTACCTGAATGCCCAACATATGCCTCTTAGTTTGTTCAGGGTACTATAGCAAAAATACTATGGATTGGTATTGTGCCTTAAACAATAACAGTTCTGGAGACTGGGAAGTACAAGATCAAGGTGGCAACAGATTTAGTGTCTGGTGAGGCTCTGCCTCCCGGTTCATACATGGATGCTGTCTTCCCTGTGTCTTCAATATGGCGGAAGGGTGAGGGATCTCTCTAAGGTCTTCTTTATAAGGGCACTAATCCCGTTCATGAGGGTTCCACCCTCATGATCTAATTACCTCTCAAAGGCCCCACGTCCAAATACCATCACACTGGGGGTTAGGATTTCAACATATGAATTTGGAGTATACACAGACATCCAGTCCATTGCAGCCTCCCTGGAGTGGCAGCTCTACCTCCTGAGATGGAGGACCACGGATGATGAGGGCTGATTATGTCTATCAGGAGGGTAACTTCTTTTCTTGTCTGCTGGCCCCTTGCCATAAGAAATTCAAAGTGCCCAGGCAGCTACCAGAGGTTAAATTTCAATGCGATGATGATATGCCTGTGGCAGAAACATTATCCCTTTGGGAACCAAGATCTTTAAAACCACAGACCCTAGAGTTTCAGAAACAAGAAGCACACATTCCTCAAAGGGATAATTAGGAATGTTGGTAAAGGCACCACTTCTACTTCTGGTCCTTGGTTCTCACCTATGTATTCTACTTATTAGGGATCTGTAGCCATATCATGCTCATTGATTTAGAGTATATGCTATGTCCTGGAAGATGTTATTACATCTCACAGGGAAACATACCTGAGTTTGCACCTCCATTGTGTTTAAACAGGCTGTTTTGTCACTCTGTCCAATTGGCATCTTCTGAGTTATGTGGCATGTAGATCCGATAGGACCAGTAGATCCTATCATCATGTACCCCACTGATGATCCTGCTTTGCTTTAAAGTGGGTCCCTTGGACTGACATAATAAATGAAATGACTATCTTTGAATCCAATACTCTAAGCTCTCAGAAAGTGATGTTAGCTGAGACCCTGCAGGTAGGAAAACAAATCCATATTCAGAATATATCTCTGTTACTGTCAAGATAAGTCACTGCATCTTCCAGGAAGAAAGGAATACACTGTGGGCAACTTGTACCAGGTGGCTAGCTGATGTCCTCAAGGAATGATGTGATATTGGGGACCAAAATTTAGTCTTTGTTTCTGGTAGGTTGATATTTCGTTTGGTAGCACCAAGAACTAGACAAGATTAATGAGAGGGAGCCCCTGCTGTGAATCCCACGTACAGTCTCTCTCCCTTACACCAGAGGTACTCCCTTTATGTAGCCTTATGCTACCACTCACGTTGCCAATGACAGAAGCTGGCTGAGGCATTTGGTTTTGTTGTCCCTTTCAGGATAGATGCTTTCTGGTGGGTGTTAAAATGCAGTTCAAATATTTTCATACATTATACCCACTCCATAGTTCCAGCTACATGCTACTACTCCAGATATCCTTGTCTGTGATCTGATCTCTCTCTCTCTAGGCCCCTGACTATTTCTCCAGGTTAGTTATCCACACACAAATCTGTATAAATTCCAACCTGAGGCTATATCTAGTTCTATACAAACTAGATGACCAGCTGTACTGGTCGTAATTGAGGAAAAGCTGACCCTAGGAGGGGATTGTGGCATCGACAGGTGTAGCTTTCCTCACCAAAAGCCAATTCCAAGAGAGTTGATAGTTGAGGACCCTCAGCAGTCCTCTAAGTAGCTGAGGGACTATGTCCTTCAGTGCTGAGGAGGCACCTGGGCTGAGTACAGCATCCAATATTTATCTATTTTATCTTTGCATAATCTAAGGCTATGAATCAGCATTGCATTATTATCTTAAAAGCCCAAGTTGAAGATGAACACGGAAATCAACTGTAGTGGAAAATTGGGAAATGAAAGAATATTTAGTACCTTGTAAGCTATTTGCATCCCTACTCATTTCCTCATCATTTTTCTTTGATTGCATTTAAATATATTTTTTACTTTCTGGATATGTCAGATAGGGGTGACTGCCTAGCTCTGAATTATTGAAGGAAGCACAGAGAGTCGTGGCTAAGAGCAAGTAGAGAATAAAGTGGGCAGGTCTAGCACATACGTGGCAGAAAAGATATCTGCGGCATGTTTGGGGGCTGCAGACTAGATGGGTCATCGCAGGTGAGTCATTACATTCATGTGGACAGTCAAGTGTCTTTGGATCATCTGTATACAGACTCCAGGACAATGCCCAAACTTCATGTAGATCCACAAGGTCTCTCCGGTTCCTGTGTTACCAGCTAGTAAGTTCTGCCTGCAGTGAGTTATTTAGCCTGGATGAGTTCTTGGAGCTGCAGAAATACTTCTCTCCACTCCCTGGAAGGGACTTATGCAGTGAATGAATCTGGCTGGATTTTATCAGGGTCTCAATCAAAATAGAAATCGTAACTATTGTTTAACAAACCAAGCGCTCTGGAGTTTGAGAAACTGACATGATTTTACATGCATTTATATTAATTTCTTTTACTGCTCACTTTAAAGAAGAGGGTTATTACTATAATATCTCTTAGCAAAATAGCTTGGCAGACAAATTTACTGAAGCTGAATATTATTTCAGTAGAGTCATTAAATTTCTTTCCATACCACAGTGAGCTCAAAAGATACCACTGGCCTTTCAGGAATCCCTAATTCAGTAGGTTCTTTGTATGAATCACACTAACGATTCCTTAGAGCTCCTTTAGTCTGAACTATTCAATATCTATTTTACCCTAAAGCAAAAGTTTTGGTAAGGTATGTAAAAAAACCCTTACTAGTGTATTTGTAATAAAAGTCTCAGAAGGGATTTAATTAAAGTTTAAGGGCAATGAGTCTAAATAACACAATTAAGGATTTTTCTGTAAGAAATCTTAGGATGATCATTTAAATTTTAGTAACACTGACAGTAACATTCTTCTAAAATAAGTCCAGTATTTTAGAAGTGTTAAAAAGCCACCGTTTTCTTTATATATTACTGAAAAACCCTGTCATGCAAATTCTGGTTATGAAAATGATTCAAGCTTAAAGTATTTCCTACTGTAACAGCCCAGCCACGGATTGTGTGTTTAATCTCATTGACACCATACCCTCGGTTATCACCTGATCAAACAAGAATGGACTTCCATTAACAAGACACTATCCTCCAGGAAATATCCACAGTTTACACGAAACTATGAAAGTCTGAAACTGCTGCAACACAGCATATAACTGTTCCCTTCAGTTTTCTTAGAAGGACCTTCTGCTGTTAAGAGGCAATTGGGCAGTCCTCCTGGGAAAAACCTGAGTTAATAGAAAAGTGATGAATGAAGATCTCAGTAAACATTTGAGCTAGACTCCTCTATGGTTCCCACATTCCTTAATACTTTGGAACATTTTATGATACTCGAAACACACTTCTCAGAGTAAAAAAAAAAAATAACCAAAGACAAAAATCGTAAAGAGAATATTTAAAAAATTATTTTATCTCAGGGCTATGGAACCTGTGAATCAGATCAAATGTTAGTGAATACTCTTTTTTATACGATATATTAAATACCTAAATATAATTTAGCATATGAAATCATATGCGTGCTATTTGGCAATATTTTTTGGCTATTATGTATCATTAAAATATATTTCATACCAATAAATGCATTTCTAAAATATGGTTTTTATTGTTTGGTTTTAGTTCATTATATAAATGTGACATACATTAATAAATCCATCCTGTATTATTGCTTATTTAAGCTGTTCACACTTTTCACCATTATAAAAATGCTTGCTGTGAAGTTAAATATTGATGCTAATTCTTAATTATTCCACCAGCATAAATTCCCAGAATTAGAATTGCTGTATGCATATTTTAAGGCTTTTGATAGTTTTTAAGGCCTTTACTGTTCTTAAGCACAGTTCTAATAAATTTGGGTCACATTCCTGGAATAATAGCAGAAATTAATTATGTGGACACACACCTGACATCTTTGGGGTTGTTTTCTTCCCTTAAAGCACACCTGGAATTTCATGTACTGACAAGAAACAATCTGATTTAAAAAAATGGGCAGAGGGCCTAATTAGACATTTTTCCAAAGAAGACATACAGATGGCCAGTGGACACATGAAAAAATGCTCGACATCACTATCAGGGAAATGAAAATCGAAACCACAAAGAGATATCATCTTATACCAGTTAGAATGGCTAACATCAAAATGACAAGAAATAACAAGTGTTGGTGAGGCTGTAGAGAAAAAGGAACCCTAGTGCACTGCTGGTGGGAATGCAAGTTGGTACAACCAGTGTGGAAAACCCTGGCAGTCCCTCAAAATATTTCTAGAAATAGAAATACCATATGAGCCAAAAATTTCACTATTGGGTATTTACCCAAAGAAAATGAAAACACTAATTTGAAAACATATTTGCTCCACTATGTTTATTGCAGCATTATTTATAATAGCCAAGATACAGAAGCAATCTACTCGTGTCCATCAATAGACAGATGGATAAGGAAAATGTGGGGTGTTTGTGTGTGTGAGCATATACATATATACATACACACACACATATATATAACCATATATAGTGAAATACTACACAGCCATAAAAAGGATGAGATTGTGTCATTTGAGACAACATGGGTGGACCTTATGCTAAGTGAAATAAGTCAGACTGAGAAAGAAATATCATATGATTCCACTCATAAGTGGAATCTAAAAAAAATAAATAAACCAAAAACAGAATCAGACCTATAATTACAGAGAACAAACTGATGGCTGCCAGAAGGAAGGGGGGTAATGAGTTGGGCAAAATGGATGAAGTGGAGTGGGAGATACAGGCTTTTAGAATAGGTTATGGGAATAAAAGGCACAACACAAGGAATACAGTCAATGATATTGTAATAGCGATGTAACGGGACACATGGTAGCTATCCTTGTGGTGAATATAGCATAATGTATAAACTTGTCAAATCACTCAGTTGTACACCTGAAGCTAATGTAATATTGTGTGTCAACTATACAGGAAGAAAGAAGAAAGAAAGAAAGAAAAAGAAAAAGAAAGAAAGAAAGAAAGAAAGAAAGAAAGAAAGAAAGAAAGAAAGAAAGAAAGAGAAAGAAAGAAAAAGAAAGGAAGGGAGAGAGAGAAAAGGAAGGAAGGAAGGAAGGAAAAAAGAAAAAGAAAGAAAGAGAGAGGGAGAGAAAGAAGTAAGAAAGAAAGAAAGAAAGAAAAAGAAAGAAAAAGAAAGAAAGAAAGAAAGAAAGAAAGAAAGAAAGAAAGAAAGAAAGAAAAAGAAAGAAAGAAAGAAGAAAGAAAGAAAGAAAGAAAGAAAGAAAGAAAGAAAGAAAGAAAGAAAGAAAGAAAGAAAGAAAGAGAAAGAAAGAAAGAAAGAAAAAGAATCACAATATAGATAGGGGATCGTCTTGCAGGTATAACAAAGAAGAAAAAAATGTTGAGTACCATTGAAATATAGTATAAAAATTGATATTATAAAGAAATTGAGAAAGCACATTAGAAGCGCCTAGATCAGCCTTGAGCATCAAAGTAATGAATCCCAGAAGAAATTATATCTAAGATGATCCGTGAAAGATAAAGGTAAGTGGGATTAGTTAGCTGGAAGTGGGCACGGGCAGGGGGGGATGTCAGGAGTATTCCAGCCAGAACCAACAGCAACTGTTAAGTGTTGAAATTGAGAAATAGTATATTTAGCAAATGAAAATAATTCATAATAGTAGGACTGTTGAGTTCAAAGGTTATCTTGGTGGGAGAGAAACGAGGTTAGAAAGGTAAGATTGGGATAGAGACATGTAGGAATTGTAAACCATCTTAAGTAGATTTTACTTTAGAGCCACAAGAAATCATTGATTGGTATTAAGCAAAGGAACAGCATGATTATATTTGAAATTTACAAGGATCACTTGGACTACATTGTGCTAAATGGATTGGAGCAGGGCCAAGTTAGAAGCAGGAGGGGAAATTACAGTGAGGCTACAAGAAATGATAACAGCATGACATGTGGTGATGCTAATGGGGAAGAAAGACTGGGGCTGGTTTATCTACTGATGACAAGATGTTGTGATTGCTGGAATGGACAGTGTGGGATGAGAAAGAGCAAAGAATGGGCCCCAGAAATCTGATTTGAGCATCTGGGATGCCACTCACTGAGATAGGGAACACATTCAGAGAAGCAAGTGTAGAGAGGGAGGTCGTAGGTATTGCATTTATTTTGGACAGGTTGAGATTGAGATACATGCAGGATAATCCCATGCTTGCTTGAGCAAGCAGACGAGTCTGAAGCTTAGAAAAAGAAAGGAATAGGCAGAGATAAAGATTGGGACATTGGAATTAATAATATATATAGTAATCAAAAACAATCAAGTGGATAATCACCCAGAGAGAATATAAAGACTGGGAAAAGAGTACAGTTTAGGTTAGAACCCCCAAAGATACCAATATATAAAAGGCAGAAGGTTACAGCAAAGAAATCTGAAATGAAGCAACCAAAAACAAAACAAAACAAAACCAAGAAGAGTGCAGGTCAGATAAATCAAGGAAGGAATATTATCATACCCATTTGATAAAGCTTGTGGAGAAGATCAGAAATCTCCATAAATGTATTTTTAAAGTTAATCCATTGAGCAGTTAAAACTTAAGATACAAAGGTCCTCATTCCTTAACTATAATTAACTCTTACAATATGAAGAATATCCTCCAGCTAATAAAATCAAGAGCAATTTATGAAACATTTATAATCTTTGACATACTTGGTGAAAAGGAGAATATATACACTAGTAAGAAGGAGATAATTGGGTTCAAATGAGTCACTCAAATGTTCGGTAAGCAAATTCCATGAGGGCAAAAATGATCTGAGTCATAAACAGTAGAGTCCCTGAATAAGGAACAGTAAATCAACTTGGCATATGGGTAACTGTGAATTAAAGAAAAGCCTCTGAATAAAGACTCTCTACTTGCAGAAATGTAACGTTTTTGCTTGGTATTTCTTTCACAAAAAAAAGTACGAGACAGATTTTATAGAAATGTTAAAGGATGTGTTTGGAATCATTTGACTTAAAATATAAACTACATGGCAGAGAGCAAGTTCATGTGGGAAAGGGGCCCCAGAAGGGGCTGGCAGTGAGCTCTCCAGGGCAGATGCTGTCATGGCTTGCTGATCCAGCTATGACTCGCTGGCCATGTCCAACCCCAACAGCAGGGCTCCTACTGGAGAGACAGGAACGAGTGATTAATTTATTTATTAATGGTTCATAAATCTCCTGAGTAATGCTGGACAGTGAGGACTTATAATTAAAGTTATACGAGGCTGAAGTTATTATTCTTTGTGAATAATGCAGTGCAAATAAGATATGTACCACCTTCCAAAAAAAAAAATGATTAAGACAGGTGTCATTTTTTTTTTTAAAGATTTTATTTATTTATTTGTCAGAGAGAGAGAGAGCACAAGCAGGGGGAGCGGCAGACAGAGGGAGAAGCAGACTTCCCACTGAGCAGGGAGCCCGATGCCGGACTCGATCCCAAGACCCCAGGATCATGACCTGAGCCGAAGGCAGATGCTTAACTGACTGAGCCACCCAGGCGTCCCAAGATGTGAGTCATTAATGATTAACTTTTGGTGTGCTGTCCTTTACTGCCTTAAAAACAGAGGTATAGAAAGGTTTTCTCTTCTCTACACATTGACTGAAGATTATTGGCACGAAGAGTTAATTTTGATCCACTTTCCATTCAAGTTTCTGGTTCACTTCTCCTTAGGGAAACTTTTCACTGACTGCTCCATTCCACGTGCCTTGGTCACTGTTTCTTTGTCTATAATGAAAATCCACCCAGGGAATCTACATGTTCATTTTCTTCAGCAGCATAAAACCCATGCCAAACCTCTGAAAGTCCTACCGATGCTTTCTCTTCTATTTGTGTTTCTTTTTTCCCCTTCTGAGAAGTCACCAATTTTTTTTTTTTTTCCCATCATAAGTTTTAAGTAAACCTGAGAACAGTGACTAAATTAATGGTGTATTAACAGGTGTGTGTTTGCCTTGGCAACTTTTCCAAGTCAGCAAAATAAATATTCTTTTTATGACCAGAGCGTAAGTTGAACAAATAATCCAATAACTTTTTCATGTATGTGCTAGTGGCAGCTCATTAACATATGGGAGATCTGTGTTTCAACTCTTAAAGCTGTGTTTAAATTTGCTTTGCTCAACCTAGGCCGTATTTGGTGTGTTCTGTTAGGACTTTTGGTTTGCCATTTCTCCCTTCCTACAGCATTTTGTTTTATCTCATATCACTTTGTTCTTTTTCAAAGTTGTTTTGGATATTTTAGGTTTGTTATTTCTCCACAAATTTTGGGATTGGTTTATCAATTTTTTTAAAAGATTTTATTTATTTATTTGACAGAGAGATATAGGGAGTGTGAGAGAGAGAGCACGAGAGCAGTGAGGGGCAGAGGGAGAGGCAGACTCCCCTGCTGAGCAGGGATCCTGATGTGGGGGGCTTGATCCTGGGACTCCAGAATCCTGACCTGAGCCAAAGGCAGATGCTTAACCGACTGAGCCACCCAGGCACCCCCAGTTCATCAATTTCTTAAAAAAAAAAAAAAAAAGCCTTTCGGGGTTTTGATCGGCATTGAACTGACTCAGTAGATCTATTTGGTGTGAATTGACATCCAAACAATATTGAGTCTCTGGTCCGTAAATACAGTATCTCTTCATTTATAAGCTCTTTGAAATCTTTTATCATTTTTTAATAGTTTTTGGCATGTAAATCTTACACATATGTTGTTAGATTTATCCCTACATAATGGTTGACACTTTTTGATGCTATTGTTAATGGTACTTATTTAAGATACATTTTTAAATTGTTCATTGCTATCACATAAAGATACAATTGATATTCGAATTCTTGTATCTTGTGATCTTGCTAATTCACATATTAATTCTTGCCATTCACCTATTAATTCTAATAGCTTTTTTGTAGATACTTCGTAATTTCCTATATAGATAGTCATGTTGTCTGAGAACAAAGACCATTTTATACATTCTTTTCCAATCTATGCATTTTTAACTTCTTTTTCTGGCCTATTGCACAACATCAGCAACATGCTGACTAGGAGTGGTGAGAGCATATGACCTTGGTTCCTAATTTAAGGGAGAAAGCATTTAATCTTTCAACATTAAGTATGATATTAGCCGAAGTTGTTGTTTGTTTTTATAGATATTTCTCATTAGTTTGCTGAGAGATTTTTTGGGGGTTGTTTTTTAAAATCAGGAGTGGGTGTTAAATTTTGTCAAATGCCTTTCTTGCAACTCTTGAGATAATCATATTTTTTTTCTTACACGGTCTATTAATATGGTGAATTACATTGATTGATTTTCAGATGTTGAGATGGTCTTGCATTCTTGGAATAAACCTCCTTTGGTTGTGATGTATTATCATTTTTATGTTTGCTTGAGTCAATTTCCTTATAGTTTATTGAGGATTTTGTGTCTATGTTTCTGAAAGAAAGTATTTTCTTATAAAGTTTTTATGTTTTTCAACTCAGAGAATGCAGTGAGAAGTAATATTTTCCTTTTCTGTTTTCTGGAATAGTTTGTGTACAATTAATTTTATTTCTTCTTTAAATGTATTCACTTTGTTTTATTTCTTTTTAAAATATATTCGCCTGTGAATCCCCCTAATCTGGAATTATTTTTGGAAAGATTTTTTTTTTAAAGATTTTTTATTTACTTATTTGACAGAGAGAGAGAGAGAGAGAGCAAGAGAGGGAACACAAGCAGGGGGAATGGGAGAGGGAGAAGCAGACTCCCGGCCAAGCAGGGAGCCCGATGCGGAGCTTGATCCCAGGAGCCTAGGATCATGACCTGAGCCGAAGGCAGACGCTTAACGACTGAGCCACTCAGGTGTCCTTATTTTTGGAAAGATTTTTAACCACAAATTCAATTGATTTAATAAAAGTGGAGCTATTCAGGTTTTCTAACTTTTTTTTTTTTTTTTAGAGATAGCGAGAGAGTTCTTGCATGCAAGCGAGGGGTAGGGAGGTAGAGGGAAAGAGAGAGAAAATCCCAAGCAAACTCCCTGCTGAGCATGGAACCTGACAAGGGGCTCAGATCTCAGGACTCTGAGATCATTACCTGAGCGGAAATCAAGAGTTGGTTGCTCAACTGACTGAGCCACCGAGGCACCTTGTTTTTTTTTTTTTCTCAGTTATTTAACTCATTATGAATTTAACCTCTTTTTTTTTTAAGATTTTTTTATTTATTCATTCGAGACACAGATAGAGAGAGAGAGAACATGAGCAGGGGGAGAAGCAGAGGGAGGGGGAGAAGCAGGCTCCCCGCCGAGCAGGGAGCCTGACACGGGGCCCGATCCCAGGACCCTGGGATCATGACCCGAGCCGAAGGCAGATGCTTAACCATCTGAGCCACCCAGGCGCCCCTGAATTCAACCTCTTTATCTTTGGTAATATTCTTTGCTCTGAAATCTTTTTCTGATTTTTTTTTTACTTTTTCTGATATTAATATAGCTATTCCAGCTCTTTTTTGACTAGTTTTAGCATGTTATACATTTTCTGACATTTACTTTTAACATATGGTGTATCTTTTTCCATAATTTGTATTACTGCATATTTGGTCTTTATATCTAAAATGGATTTCTTGTCTTTTTTTTTTATCCCACTTGACAATTGCTGCTTTGTAATTGGAGTATTTAAACTATTACATATAATGTCATTACAATATAATTAGATTGAAACCTATCATCTTATGATCTGTTTCAACTTGTCTCACATGTTTTTATTGCTGTTGTTTTGCTTATTTTCTGTCCCTTGCCTTATTTTGGATTGATTATATTTTACTATTCTAACTTATCTCCATTTGCTTATTAGCTGTAGTTTTTTGTTGTTGTTTATATATATATATATATATATATATATAGTATTAGTGGTTGCTCTGGAGTTTCTAATATAAATCTTTACTTTCATATTCTAACTTGAGGTGGTACTATGGTATATATATTATATACTATACAAAATATTGTATTCCTTTAAACATAGTGGTCGGTATACTGGGATACAATTAATTTTCTTATAATCAGTTTAGACTCTTCAGGGTTGCTTCTAAGCTTTGTTACAGCAGTATCAGACAGAAAAGTCTTTAATTTATAGCTAATTCATCCCCATTACTGAGGGAATTCCCTCTGAGGACTCTGCCTAATGCCCTCTTAATTAGCAAGTTTTTCTACTCTGGCTTTGTGAATTCTCAGAATTGTCACACTACTCTTTTTTGGTAGTTGTTTCTTCATCTAGTATAATTGCTGTGCATGCATGTGCAGACCTACACTCAGCAGGCATCTAAGGACGCTCTTCTATAGCGCTCCAGAATTCTCTTCCTTTGCAGCACCCTCTTCTTCCAATAGTCTGCCTTGAACACCAAAACCCGCTCCTCAACTCAGCAAAACCACTAGACTCCATTTGTCTTTATTCCTTATATTGTAGCTTTGACACTCTACAGGCAGTGATCTGGGGCTCTCCCAAAGCATCCTCCTTTGTTTTTCTTAAGGATGACTGTCCTTGCTACCTGCTGTTCAAAGTCTGAAACTGTTTTTAAAAACATGTATTTGTATGATTTCTAGTGATTTTAGGTGGAGGGTTAATCTAGTCCTAGTTTTTTCCATTGTTGTCAATGTGGAAGTCCTTTTTCAATTATTATAGGCACATAAAAGGACTATTTGTTTTATATAGTATCATTTCATATAGTTATATAATAATCCAGCAACTGTGGCAAATCTTCTTCTAAGCTTTAGTAGTTTATGTTTATAGTCTCTTGGGTTATCTATTTCAAAAATTATATTGAATGTTAATATTGTCAATTTTGTCTCTTCCTTTCTAAATCTTTTATCTATTTCTGTGCCTGGGTGGCTCAGTCGTTAGGCATCTGCTTTCAGCTCAGGTCATGGTCCCAGAATCCTGGGATCGAGCCCCACATCAGGCTCCCTGCTCCGTGGGAAGCCTGCTTCTCCCTCTCCCACTCCCCCTACTTGTGTTCCCTCTCTCGCTGTCTCTCTCTCTGTCAAATAAATAAATAAAATCTTTAAAAATAATAATAATAATAATTTTTGTATAAATTAGACAATGCTTACTAAGTCAGGAAACTACATTTAAAATGTGCTTAAAACAAAATGAAATTAGAAAAAAGTTGTATGCATGTTAAAGCTTTTGGTGATCTTTTTTGGGTTTTTTTTGTGTTTTGTTTTTTTGCACTGTGCTAAAAATCAAATATATCTTACAGTAAGACAGTGTGCTGTCAACCTTAAAAATTAAACAACAAAGGTTATCAAGCTGCAAATGAGTTTATTTGAGAATAGCAAAGAAATTGCAATTTAGGACATGCAAACTATGGCAAACCCTAAACAAGTCTGGAGAACAAAAGAGGGGAACATCCTTTTATAGCAGAAAGAAGGAATCTGGAAGAAGTTGTTTTGAACAAAAGTTCATGGGAGGAAAATGAGAGTTCCAAGTGGTGGTGGCTTCTCATTGGCTATCAGGGAGGGCAGCTTGCAGTTGCCGGGCCAATAGGAAATCTTCCTTCTTCCTCCTAGACTGTGTAAGCTGTGGTAAGTGGTAGTGGGTAAGAGCTCCCTTTTCATGGCTTCCTCACTCCATTTTGAATGAGGTTTTCTTTATTCATTTTCACTTTTAGATAAAGATTGTTCCTTGAAAGCATCACTGATGAGGAGTCAGTCTTTTCGTATTTAGTGGTTTTGTCCCTTGATGCCAGGAAGGACATTTCCTGGTTGTCATGTCCTATGTTGAAGAAAGGGCATAGCAACTGGAAAGTGTTTAAGGCCACCCTGAGTAACAAGGAAGGGCAGGAGGGAGAATTCTCAGGCATTTCCTATTGAAAGTTTATATCTTATCAAGGTTGTAAGTATTAGAAATCACCTTAAAACATTGAGACAGAATCACCCTATTGAGTATATTGTTTTTACAAAGGTTTGACAGGCAAAGTTTTTAAATGATTATACAAAGCAAAATGAGGAGCAGAATAATAATGGTCCTAAACTGGGAGGCTAAACCTGAAGGTAAACAGCTGAACAGATCAAAAGACCAAGGATCAGGGCACCTGGGAGGCTCAGTCAGTTAAACGTCCCACTCTTGGGGTTTTGGCTCAGGTCAGGCTCTCTGGGTCATGAGATCGAGCCCCACCTCAGGCTCCACACTCAGCATGTGGAGTCTGTTTGGGATTCTTTCCCTCTTCCTCTACCTACCCCTCTGGCCCTGGCCCTGCCCCTGCTCCTGAGCATGTGTGCATGCACTCTTTCTCTCTGTCTCTCAAATAAATAAATAAATAAATAAATAAATAAATAAATAAAATCTTACCAAAAAAAAAAAAAAAAGAAGACCAAGGGTCAGTTAGATTTTCTCCTAACCTGGGATTAAAATATAAAAATAAGTTATTCTAAATTCCAGAGGTTACCCCCTTAGTGGTGTCCTAGGAGATAGGTATGATGACATTGTCTTTCCAGGCTGATGCTGAAATAAAGAAGTGGAAGGTGAAAGGGTTTTTAGTTAAAGTACGAAGTCTTGATCATATCTTGGGCATGATGCAGATGAAAGAGACATGAAATAATAAAATGAGTTCTTCATGGGAACTTTGGGAGCTTTGGCTTTATACAGGCACATACAACCTTATTCTAACATGAAAAACATAAGTTTTATCAAAATCTTCCAGTAGCCAGTGTACAATAGCATCCCATTGGTTTTGTAGTGATCTAAGAATTAAGGAAAATTCATTACTACAAGGAGTCCTTGCTGGTTTCATGTTTTCCACAAGAGTCATTAGTGAAAACTGGTTTTAAACTGCGTATAAGCGATCTCTAATAGTAGTTTAATGACGTATCTCACCATGACATAACACTTGAGGTTTGTTTTATTTTTAAATATGAACAGCAATCATGTCCCTAGGCAACTAAAAAATTAATCTTTGAAAATAAATTTAATTTCATTTTAACCTGGAGACAGAAGATGCTGTTTGATAAAGATAACAAAAGTTGGTGTGTATGCTTTGAATAATTTCACTTGTGGGTATTAACATTTTGAATAGTTTTTTTAAAAATATCATTGTTGTTTTTAAAATTGGGAATTTACTGACAGACCTACGGACAAAGTCTTTATAATTATTTTTCTTCTTAATGTTCCAGCTTCCCTCTTTGTATAATCAGCTGATAATTCATATGAAGAGTCAATCCAATTTGTGTACATTGTTCTTTATATACACCATGACATCTATATTATCTATTGCAGCTTCTGCCTTTTAAAAGACATGAAAAAAAATTCAAATGATTTTATATTTAAATAAATGATGCTCTATTACTTTGATGAGACAGGTTATAGAAATTAGTTGTTGAAATTTATATTTTAAGGATTTTAAAGAGGATGGTGACTAACATTCTTTGTCTTCAATAAGGAATGTTTGAGCAGAAATTAGAAAATTGAGATCAACAAAGTAGGAGGACTTCCTGACCAAAAGAAGTTTGATATTGAATTTCATTTGGGTCTTAGCAGATGTATGTTAATACTTAAATATTTACCTAGCCTAGATGAATATCCCAACTTAAGATCTCATAGGCAGAGCTAGCACATTTAAATTTGTGTGAATAATTACATAAATAAGTGTAAGTGTAAATTTGAAACTTATCCAAACTCATTGAAATCTTTAAGAAATATCTATATTTTTTAAATTTCAGTATAAAGATGGGCTTCAGAGATTATCTACGCACTAAAATATAGAAAGTTAAAAGTACGAAAATCATCTAAGATGTTATAAACCCCTCAGGTTTACATAAGGAAAGTGAAGTTCAGAACTCTAAGAAACTTGTCCCAAATGATTTATCTGGTTTTAAGCAAAATTCACATTAAAATTGCACATTGCATTTTCTATCATTATTCCACATTTAGAGAGAAGAGTGGACCCAGATAAATTGGTAGCTTTTAGTCCCCCAATCAGTTTCATAAACTTGCTCTCCTTTTTTGGATTTTGAATGAGTAATACACTTCCAGGTGCTGTTACACTGGGAGTCCAGATGCCGTTGTCAGTCTGTCCCTTTAAACACTCAGCTTCTTGATAAAATTGTGTGATTTAGAATGAAAGCCTACTTCTGCAGATCAACCTCAGGCTGAATTTAATGGTAGGGATTTGATGGAATAAATCTATGAATGGCCTTGGATATTCAAATATTAGAGTTAGAAAACAGTATTTCTGGTACCAGTTGGGAGCTTTCCTACAGACAGAAACCACAGTCTTTCAGTGCTCTTTGTATGGCTTGGTTTTTATTTTGTTTGTTTTTGAGCATCATTGTCCAGTAAAAAGAGATATTGGGCATAATCTTCTTCAAGAAAGACAGGGTTCAAACCTTATGGAAACACTAGTGGTTCAGAAGGAAGACAGTTTCTTGAATTGACTGGAAGGAGGGGACACAGCTGTCTACCATGATGTTAACTCTATTTAACATAAGTGATATACTGGGTTAAACAGAAGGCTAATGATCATTTTAGTTTCTATGTGAATCCTTTATCAGGCACAGGCAAGTTGTTTAATTTGACAGCGGTTGAGCAATCTGTGATTCATAGCTCCACAGACAAGAGAGGATGTAATTTTCTGGTCTTTATTATTGAGATCAATAAGCAAATTGTATAGAAGGCCATGCATGTCTGAAATAATGAAACAGAGTTGCCAGACCTATTTTCCTTATTCCTTCTCTTTACTTCACAAAAGACCCCAAGAAAGCTGGTATTTGAAAATAAATAAATAAATAAATAAATAAATAAATAAATAAAAATCAGCCCTGCTAGTTATTTATTTTCGGTGAAACATACTGCACATAACTAGAGGTGTGTGGAAGAAAAGTGCATAATAAGAAGCCATTGCTTTTCTAAGGTTGAAAACAATGAATACAGAAAGCAATGCAGAAAATGTGTAAGATGTGTGTCTGTAGGGGGTTGAGTGCTGGGGATGGGAGGGACCAAAGGAAGCCAGATATTTTATTGAAATATGGCATAAACTGGAGGCTGAATTATTATGCTTAAATCCTCTCTTCCAAACCCAAGTCACCATATGCTGACTATATTCCACATTTTTGCTTCATAAATTATGCAGCAAAAAAATGCTTTGCACATAAATCATATTTTGTTAAACTCAGCTCCGAGTGGGTACATGTAAATTATTTTAAGTCCAATCTTAACTCCCCCCCAGAATGAATTCTTTATTTTACCACAATCTATTTCTTAGTGCTTTAATTTCATTTTCACGGAGTTTGCCAGTTACCTAACATGCTTTTGTGAACAATTCTTAAGGAAATAAGAAATTAAATAAGAAATTAAATGAGAAAATATTTTAAAAATGGATTATATTTCTTTCAAACAATTTATAGATGTTTCATGGGTATGGATTTTAAAATGATTATTAATACCATTTATTTTAAAACAGTGTTTTGTTTAAGATTACCTGTTCATACAACACAATGTGAGTCTGCCCAAATGCATATCTATGGGGTCAATAGTACAATCCTAGGATAATTTTAATATGGTAACAATGTGGAAGAAAATGGCTTTGTGATAATAGCATGCTTTCCAGAGAGGAAAACAAGCTGCCCAGGCAATTAAGAGGAAGTGTGAACCCCACTTTTTCTTTTTCCTTTTTTCCTTAAAGGATCTAGTGATGAACACTGCGAGTACATTGTAAACAAAGCAATATGCATCGTATCTGCATTTCAAATTAGAAGAGATGCTTGGCATTGACTTAGCCTGACCACATTCTCTTATTGTTAAAGAAACAAAGGACTAAAGAAGTAAAATGATTAATTCCAGGTCACAAAGCAGCTCTAGAACTCAGGTGTCCCAATCACTGCCTTTGGTGGAAAAAACAGAGCCTGGGGATTCAGACAGAGGTGGATTTCGATGTTGACTCTGTGACCTCAGACACAACTTGCCTAACTTCTCTGGGCCAATCTTTCCTCATCAGTGATAAAAAAAAAAAAAAAAAAAAAATAGAGATAGTAGCTCCTATATTTTAAGTTTGCTTCGAGGATTAGAAATGTACATAAAATGTCCAAGACAGGCCCCGGATGCGTGTAATATACCCCGAAGCCGTACTTATGACACCACATAAGTGTGATGTAAGCTCGGTTATAGGAAAAGAAATGCTTACAGATGAATTGCCTTTTTTCTTAGCTGCTGATTTTATTTATTATTTTTTTATTGAAGTATATTTGACACACAAATTTATCTTAGTTTCAGGTGTACAATATAGTGATTCAACAAGTCTATGCTGTGCTCACCACGAGTGTAGCTCCCATCTGTCACCACGTAACACCATTACAATACCACTGACTATATTCACTGTGCTGTGCTTTTTATTCATGTGACTTACTCCATAGCCGGAAGCCTGTACCACCCATTCCCCTTCACCCTTTTGGCCCATCCCCTCCCTCCCTCCCTCCCTTCTGACAACCATCAATTTGTTCTCTGTTTTTATGGGTCTGTTTCTGCTTTTGTTTGTTTGTTCATTTGTTTTGTTCTGTAGATCCCACATAGAAGTGAGCTCATACAGTATGTGTCTCTTCCTGTCTGACTTATTTCACTCAGCATAATACCCTGTGGGTCCATCCACGTTGTTGCAAATGGCAAAATGTCATTTTGCCATTTTGCCATAAAAAATGCCTCAGATACACATAGGGGTGCATATTATCTTTTCAGATGAGTGTTTTTGTTTTCTTTGGGTCAACACCCAGTCCTTAGTTACTTATTTTAAAACCAATAATTAAGACTGGCCATTTTCTAGGCTCACTGGGCAAAGAGGCATACTGAATAACTAAAATTACAATTCATTTTCTCATGTTTTTCCCATGATATTGATTTAGCTTGAATAATTTTTGTCAGAGACTAAAGGGCAAGTCAAGAGACTGAGTCAAGGAAAATAGACAATGCGATGCAACATCTTGGACTAAAAATGCTCCCAAACTATTTTAAATTGGTAGAAGAATGAGGCAATCCCCAGACCCTCATAGTTATGCTATTATTTTTCTCTCAGCTGTAATTGTGATGTAAATATAAAGTACCATGAGTCTCAGCTACAGAATTGAGGAGAATTTTAAATTTAACAGGAAAACCTATCATCCATCACTCGAGCGACATTGTATTAATATAGAATTAATATGAAACATAAGATGTTCTGACAGAGCTACTGTACTAGGCACAAGAATCTATCTAGTCTGAGGAAGAAGAATAAAATCTTGGCTACAGAGATGTGTTAAACTTCAAAATTCTACCTGGAAGATCTTTAAGACAAGAATTAGCCATGGAAATACCATAAAAAATTCCACTGCACAGCAAACAAATGATCAACAAAATGAAAAGGAAACCTGAAGAGTGAGAGAAAAATTTGTAAACCATTTATCAAATAAGGGGTTATGATCCAAAATATATAAATAATTCACACAGCTCAATAACAACAACAAAAAAAATCTGATTTAAAGATGGGCAGAGGAACTAAATAGATATTTTTCCAAAAGATGCTCAACATTGTTCATTATCAGGGAAATGCAGAGCAAAAGCATAATGAGATATAACCTCATACCTGCTAGAATGGCCAGTATCAAAAAGACAAAGTAGGGGTGCCCGAGTGGCTCAGTCGCTTAAGCGTCTTCAGGTCATGATCCCAGGGTCCTGGGATCGAGTCCCGCATCAGGCTCCCTGCTAAGTGGGGAGCCTGCTTCTCCCTCTGCCTGCTGCTCCCCCTGCTTGTGCTCTCTTGCATGCGCTCTCTCTCTCTGACAAATAAATAAAATCTTTAAAAAAAAAAAGAAGACAAGAGTTAACACATTTGGCGAGAATGTGGAGAAAAGGAAACTATATACTGTTGGTGAGAATGTAAATTGGTTCAACCACTGTGGAAAACAATGTAGAGGTTCCTCAAAAAATTACAAACAGAGGGGCGCCTGGGTGGCTCAGATGGTTAAGCGTCTGCCTTCGGCTCAGGTCATGATCCCGGGGTCCTGGGATCGAGCCCCACATCGGACTCCTGGCTCAGCGGGAAGTCTGCTTCTCCCTCTCCCTCTGCCTCTCCCACTGCTCATGCTCTCTCTCTCTCTGTATCTCTGTGTCTCAAATGAATAAATAAAATCTTAAAAAAAAAATTACAAACAGAAATAGCATATGACCCAGCATTTCCACTTCTGGGTATATACCCAAAGGAAATAAAAATAAGATATTCAAGACATATCACCACTCCCATATTTATTGCAGCCTAGTTCACAATAGCCAAAAATGTGGAAAACAACCTCAGAAGACTGGATAAAGATGATGTGATCTGTGTATGTGTGTATACATATGTACATATATACCCACACACACATACAGTGGAATTATTATTCAGCTTTGAGAAAGAAGAATATCCCTTGAGGACATTATGCTGAGATAAGACAGAACAAAGAAAGTCAAATACTGTGTGATACCACTATATGTGGAATCTAAAAAAGCCAAGCTCATAAAAATAGAACTGTAGTTTAAGTGTACAAACTTGCAACTAGTGTTCATGTAAGTCCTGAAGCTCAAGTGCATACGATAGTAGAAACAATAACATAATCAATTGTATTACAATCATTAAACTTGTTAAGAGGCCAGATATTATTTCCACTACAAAAAAAAAAAAGAATTATGTGATGTGATAGAGGTACTATGACTACAATGGGAATTATAATATATAAGTGTATCAAATCAACATGTTAAACACCTTAAATTTACACAGTGTTCCATGTCAAATGTATGTCAATAAAAACATCTTTAAAAACTATTACATATCTGTTCAAATTTTCAACTACGATCGGGTCTCTAGGACATTTAGGACAAATTTACTGATCAATTTCCACAGAAATTCTGTCAAAACTGTCATTGTTAACATTAGGGGTCACCATGCTTCCTTATTTTAACTTTCTTATAAATACCGTTCTTAAGTGGAAAGCTTGTAATATATGTTTTCCTAATCTTCCTATTAAATTTCCCAACTTCACTTAAAACAATGTCACTTTTTCCTCAGATTCCCAATATATATCTATGCTAATAAAAAATTCATGTTGATAGCAATAAGTATATTAAAAATGAAAGCAAAAGTTGATTCCTATATCAGGTAACATTTCAAAATTATTAAGGCCTTTTCCTGTCAACCTTTATATAGTTCTTGTTTATCCTCTGTCTATTCAGACGTTGGAATAACTTTTTTAATGTTTATTATTTGTTTTTCACTAGTAAGTCTAATTTGGCATATCCCCCAATTTTTATCCCTACAAGTAATACTTTAAACCTGCCCAGTTGTTACAATGCTTTAAAAAGGTTAAAAATATGACTCATTCGAATATAAAATTAATATATGTCAAAGATTTATCAACTCAAGAATGAGCAAATTAGTGAAATATAAAGTGTTTCTAAAAGCATTTGAAGGACAAAGTATTTATAGACATTTTTTTAAAAGTTTGACATAAGTTGCTAGGTTAGTACAAAACTGGTTACAGGGCATTGAAAACATAACCTTTGGAGATTTATTTTCTAACAACAAAAAACTATCAAATTGGTATGTTACTTCAGAGAATCTGAGTTCTTAATAAAATTAGGAAAATCAAAATGGGTGCAACCTTCTAGAATGTTCCAGTATGACACTGAAAGAACATGTCCATCTTTTTGCCCTTTTTCAAAATAATTTTCCTTACTATGGTTCACATAAGTCCTTATATAACTATTTTTATACTTTTCTCCTATTGTATATTACTTGTCTATTGATGCCTTAACAAATTTACCACAAACTTAGGGGTTTAAAATAACACAAATTCACTATCTTACGCTTCTGTAGATGAAAAGTCTGGTATGGGTCCCATCAAACTAAAATTGAAATGTCCCCAAGCTCTATTCCTTTCTGAAGGCTCTAGGGGGCAATCTCATTCAGTTTCATCAGAACTGAATTCATTATGGTTATAGGAATATAGTCTCCATTTTCTTACTGTCAGCTGAGAAGCACTCCCAGTTTCTCAAGGCTGTCACAGTCCTTGGCTTATGGGTCCCTTTCTTCATTTTTATGTATTTTTTTAAATTTTATTATTTATTTGAGAGAGAGAGAGCGTTCAAGTGCAAGCAGGGAGGTGCAAAGAGGGAGGGAGAAAGAGTCTGAAATAGACTCCACACTGAGCATGGAGCCCAACGTGGGGCTCAGTCCCATGACCTGAGGTCATGACCTGAGCTGACCTACCTGACTGAGCCACCCAGGTGCCGCACTCTCTTTATCTTTACATGGTCCTCCAGATATGGAAGATCAAACATGTTGTATCTCTTACCCACTGTACTGCTTTCCTTTTCAACTTTTGAGGACTTAAGCAATTAGATGAACCCATCCAGATAATCTAGGATGATCTCTTCATCTCAAGGTCTGTCCCCATAACCGTATCCACAAAATTTTTTTTGCCACGTAAAGTAACATATTCACAGGTTTAGGAGATTGGGAAGTAAACATCTTTGAGGGGTCTTTATTCTGCCTATCACACACCATTAAGTGCACAATTCAGTGATTAGTAGTAAATTTATAAAGTTGTACAGCCATCACCCAAACCAATTATAGAATATATTTCATCACTCCCCCAAATTTTCCTTGTGCCAGTTAGTACATATACTCCTGATCCCAGCTCTAGGCAACCACTGATTTGCTTTCTGTCTTTATAAATTTGCCTTTACAGGACATTTCTTATAAATAGAAACAAAAAATTACTTAGTCTTTTGCATCTGGCTGTTTTCATTTAGCATAATGTTTTTGAGGTTCATCCATGTTTATCATGTATGTATAGTTTATTCTCTTTATTATTGGCTATTTTCCATTGGTTGTACATACTGTGTTTTCTTTATCCATTTGCCAGTTAATAGACATTTGGATTGTATCCAGTTGTTGACTATTATAAACAGGCCTGCAATAAATATTTCCACATATGTCTTTGTAGGAAAATATATTTTCATTTCTCTTGCATAAATTCCTAGGAGTGGGTCATAAGGTAATTTTATGTTTAATTTGCAAGAAATGGCCAATTTTTTCCAAAATGGTTATATTATTATTATTTTTTAAAGATTTTATTTATTTATTTGACAGAGAGAGACACAGCGAGAGAGGGAACACAAGCGGGGGGAGTGGGAGAGGGAGAAGCAGGCCTCCCGCCGAACAGGGAGCCCGATGTGGGACTCGATGCCAGGACCCTGGGATCATGACCTGAGCTGAAGGCAGACGCTTAACGACTGAGCCACCCAGGCGCCCCTGGTTATATTATTTTAAATTCCCTTTAGCAATGTATAAGAGATATAGTTTTTCTACTTGTTATTATCTGCGTTTTGATTATTGCCCATCTAATGGGTATAAAGTAGTGTAGTTTTAGTTTATATTTCCCTAATGACTTACAGTGTTAAGTATGTTTTCATGTGCTTATCAGATATATGTATACATTCTTTTCTTTTTCTTTTGTGTGTGTATTTTAAAGCACAAAAATTTTAATTTTGATGAAGTACAGTGTATCAATGTTTTCCTGTTACAGACTGCTTTTTTGGTCAGACCTAAGAACTCTTTGCCTTGCCCGAAGTCACACGGATTTTCTCCTACATTTTCCACTAGAGGATTTATAGTTTTAGGTCTGACATTTGGGTAAGATCCATTTGGAGTTAATTCTTGTGCATAGTGTGAGGTACGGAAATCCTTTTTTTTTTTTTTTCTTGTAGGTGGACATCCGATTGTTCCAGTAATATTTGTTGAAAAGACTATACTTTCCCCATTGAATTGTTTTGTAACTTTTGTGGGAAGTCAGTCTTCCATAAATATATGAATTTACTTCTGGACTCTATTTTTTTCCGTTGATCTATATAATTATGCCTGTGCCTGTATCACACTGGCTTAATTACCGCGGTTTTATTGATATTTATTTATTTATTTATTTACTTACTTACTTACTTACTTACTTACTGTGGTTTTACGGTAAATTTTCAAAATCAGGTAGTTCTGTGTTTTCAACATTATTTTGGATCACCTGGGATCTGGAAATACCCCAGTAAATTTTAGGATCAGCTTGTCAATTACTGCCCCAAAACAAAACAGAAAGCCTGATGGATTTTGGTAGAAATTGTGTTGAATTTCTAGGGGCTGCTGGGTGGCTCAGTCGGGTAAGCATCTGACTCTTGATTTTGACTCAAGTCGTGATCTCAGGGTCATGAGACTGAGCCCCATGTGAGGCTCCCTGCTCAGCGGGGAGTCGGCTTGGCTCTCTCCCCCTCTCCCTCTGCCCCTTACCCCACTCACACTCTCTCTCTCAAATAAATAAATAAATCTTTAAAAATAAAAGAAGTGGTGAATTTCTAAATTAATTTGAAGACTATTGCCATTTTGACAATATTAGTCTTCCGTCTCACTAACATGGAATGTCTCTATTTAGATCTTCTTTAATTTCTTTCAGCAATGTGTTATATAGTTTTCAATATATAAATCTTAAATTTCTATTGTTAAGGTTTTTTAAAACATTTAATATTTTTATACAAGTGTGAATGGAATTGTGTTCTTAATTTAACTTTTGTACTTTTCATTGCTAGTATGTAGAAATACAATTGATTTTTGTACATTTTTCTTTTATCCCAATACCTTTCTAAAATCATTGATTACGGGCGCCTGGGTGGCTCAGTTGGTTAAGCGACTGCCTTCGGCTCAGGTCATGATCCTGGAGTCCCTGGATCGAGTCCCGCATCAGGCTCCCTGCTCGGCAGGGAGTCTGCTTCTCCCTCTGACCCTCCCCCCTCTCATGTGTTTGCTCTCTCATTCTCTCTCTCTCAAATAAATAAAAAAAGTCTTTAAAAAAAAAAATAAAATAAAATAAAATCATTGATTACTTCTTGGTAGTTTTTTTTATGCATTCCTTGAGGTTCTCCACATTTAGAATCATTTACTCTTTAAGGACAGTTTACTTCTTTATTTCCAGTATAGGTGCATTTAATTAACTAATTGATTAATTGGTTGGCTAATATTTTCTTTCTTTTTCTTTTTCTTTTTTTTTTTTCTAGCCTTGAACTTGCTGGAAAAGCCAATATAAGTGTGAATAGAAATAGTGAACTTGGCATCCTTCCCTTGCGACTGATCTTAGGGGACAATTTTCAGTCCTACACCATTAAGTATGGTGTCTGTAGTGTTTTTGTAAACTCCCTTTGTCAATTTGATGAAGTTCTCTTCTATTTCTAGCTTTTTTTTTTTTAAAGATTTTATTTATTTATTTGACAGACAGAGAGAGACAGCGAGAGAGGGAGCACAAGTAGGGGGAGTGGGAGAGGGAGAAGCAGGCTTCCCGCCGAGCAGAGAGCCCGATGCGGGGTTCGATCCCAGGACCCTGGGATCATGACCTGAGCCGAAGGCAGCTGCTTAACCAACTGAGCCACCCAGGCGCCCCTATTTCTAGCTTTTTAATAGATTTTTTAATCATGAATAAATCGTGTCAAATTTCTTTTCCTGTATCTATCAAAATGATCATGTGGCTTTTGTCCTTTAAGACTTCAATATGATTGATATACTACATTAAATTAGTTTTGGGATGTCAGATTAACCTTGCATTTCTGGGAAAAAACCTCACTCGGTCATGATATGTAATCCTTTTTATATTTTGCTGGGTTCACTTTATAAACATTTTGGGAGGGATTTTTATATCCATGTTAATAAAAGAGATTTGTCTGTGGTTTTCTTTACTTGTGATGTCTCCAGCTTTGCTAGGTTAATACTAGCCTCAAAAAATGATTTGGGAATTGTTTCTCCCTCCACTATATTCTGAAACATCATGCGAAGTGATGGATTGGTGTTATTTCTTCTGTAAATATTTCACAAAATTTACCATTGAGGCTACTGGGCATAAGCTTTCCTTGGTGGGAAGATTTTTAATTCCTAACTCAATTTCTGCATTTCCCATACTTGTATTCAGATTTTCTATTTCTTCTTGACTCTGTTTTGGTAATTTGTATCTTTTTAGAAATGTATACATTTTATCTAAGTAGTTTAATTTGTTACTATAAGGTTGTTCACAGTATTTCATTGTATTTCCCTTAGTTTTAGGAAGGCTTTCTGCCCTGCCATTGTATCTGTGAGTTGGTAAAGACACACATTCAGAGTTCAAATAATTTCTAAGCCTACTTTGCCTTTCACTGTTTTCAGTACCCTTTTGCATCTCTTACGTCACGCGTGTTCAGCCTGGGGATCAGCGAGGAGCGTTTGGCCGGTTTGAATCCTCTCGAGTGTCCAGAGTGCTTGCAGGCAGCTGTGAGCATTGACTGTGCAAACCTCGGGCTGGAAGAACAGCAACGGGGAAATGATGGCCCATGGGCCAAATCTAGCCCTTGACTTGTTTTTGTATGACCTGTGCACTCAAAACTGTTGTTACATTTTTAAAGTGATGAGGAGAAAAAGAAATAGGAAGAAGGAAAAGGGGAGGAATAGCAAGAGGGGAGGCGAAAGGGCGCCTGGGTGACTCAGTTGGTTAAGCATCTGACTCTTGATTTCGGCTCAGGTCATGATCTCAGGGTCGTGGGACTGAGCCCCACTTGAGGCTCTGTGCTCAGCACGGAGTCTGCTCAAGATTCTTTCTCCTTCTCCCTCTGCCCCTCCATCTGCTCTCTCTCTCTCTCTAAAATAAATAAATAAATCTTAAAAAAGAAAAAAAGGGGGGGGAGGAAAAAGGAGAAAGGAAAAAAAGATACATTATGTGGCTCACAAAACACAAAATATCTATCTTCTGGTTCTTTCAGAAAAATGATTGCCTATCACCAAGGTAGAGCTGTTGATCCTCCCAAATCTATCAACAACACTACTGGATGTGGGTGTCACCCAGTGCTCCAAATGTGGGGAACGCCCTTCACCCATAGCAGAAAATCTATCAGCTTCTACCGTGAGCCCCACCCTGGGGGAAATGGGAGCAGGCCCAGGCCAAAATGATGGGTTCCCACTGTTCTTACTAGTTCAGCAGTTTTTAAAGCATCAATACCTCTTAAAATATGCAAGCCTTTAGACAGTTTCTAGACGACAGAAATGGATGTTTTTGTCAATTTTGTTCAGCTTTCAAGTTGCTTTTTTTTTTTTTTTTTTTTTTGGAAAGGATTTCCTGATCTCACTTAGCTGTGGTCAAAAGTCCCACCTTTCTTATAATTCTTTTTAAAGAAAACTAAATGCAATACTAAAAAAAAAGAAAGAAAGAAATACTAATTTATCACTATACTACATCCTTTGCTAAATATTGGTTAGCTGGAACAATTTGGTATGTAGAAATTTGGGGATTTAAGAGCTAACGAAGCAAGAAAGTTGCAACTTTATTTATTTTCAGGATTTTAAAAGGTCATAAGATAGCAAAACTGGCAAGTGGCTGACTAGAGCAGCAGCACATTATTACAAACCTGGACAGATCGTTCAATTGATAGATTGAAACTGGAGACTAAGTAGTTGGTGGCAAATTTTCCAAAAGATCATGTTTCTTCTAAATGTGAAGTCTGCAACCAAAGCACCTTTTCTGGTAGGGAATAAATAAGTCAACCACTGATACTGAATCCTTCTCCAGCACCATGGTTACAAAGATGAATAAACCCCTGATATGGTATGTTTATCTATCCTGTCGCCATAACTAAATTTGCTCAAAGATAATATTGCTGCCACTCTCCTCTGGCATCTCATATAGGAGCCAGGAGGCCCACAAAGGGAAGACCTATGAGTTTTGAAAGATGCAGAGTGTGGGCCTGATCCCTGCAGTTTATCACTCTGTTGGGTTTTTTTTTTTTTTTTTTGGTTTTTTGGTTTTTTTTCCCCACGACACATTGTTTTTTTTTTTTTTTTTTTTTTTTTTTTAAAGATTTATTTATTTATTTGAGAGAACGAGAATGAGAGAGAGTACACGAGAGGGGGGAGGGTCAGAGGGAGAAGCAGGCTCCTCGCTGAGCAGGGAGCCTGATGCGGGACTCGATCCCGGGACTCCAGGATCATGACCTGAGCCGAAGGCAGTTGCTTAACCAACTGAGCCACCCAGGCGCCCCCCACGACATATTGTGTAAACTAGTTTTAAATCACATTACTTTGTTTGTGATTCTGCTACAGTTACCTGCCCATGAATTTCTTTTGGGAAAAAAAAAAAGAAAGAAAGAAATTACATGCCTAAAATGGCCTCTTTTATTTTCACAAAATAATCCTTTTCCTTGCCTCTCCCCATCCCCTATTCCTTAACACGTCCTAAGTGATCCATCCGCTTAGAATCTATCCTTAGATTCCCTATCCCAGCCTATAGGGTTGAGATACATTGTGAAATTATCATAAATATATCTTATTTCATTGGTTCAGCTTTTGGTTGCACGAATGTGAGTAGAGAGAGTCTGGACACAGTGCCTGAGGCAGATCAGGGCTCTGGAGAATGTACACCCAAATGAATGACCAAGAAATGAAGACACCAATTTTCTGGCAGAGAATTGCCTGCAGTCATTTAAACTCATGTTTGCACAGCAAAGTAGTAAAGAAATTTGGAAGACAAATCGCCTCAGCTACAATTTTGCTTCATTATTTTCTCCTACCAATTTATGCTCAGCTATGTTGTTGTTTAAGTTCAAATACTTTAAAAAGCAGAATTTACTTTCAGTAGATTTTTTTTCTTTCAATCCACCTGTGCTGATTCTCTTTTATCAATAAAAGTCTTAACTATTTGATATGCTCCGCATCAAAGACACAACCTGATTACTTCTACGTGCTTCTCTTCAACTTCTAATTTTGTACTATTCTTTACTTAAGAATTTCTTTAAGAAATCATCCAGGGAAAATGACTCCCCCCAGGACCCAATCAAATTTTCATATCAATTAAGAAATTTGACAAGCAGTTTTAACAGATTTCCCAATTACGAATACAAGCACTTTGTTAGAACAACTTCTTTCTGCTTCCTCCAACCCTTTAGAACTTCTTCCCTCGGGTTATTTTCAATAGAAAAATGAGCAGACAATTCAACCATTATCTAACCAGCAATCTTTTTTTTTTTTTTTAACAAACAAACCTAGAAATTTTAAGATAAATAACTGATCATCCCACCTAAAACAAAGTATTCAAAGAAGACTCTTATATAAAATAACAGAAAGCAATAATATTTTTGATGGAGTGTGAAAGAAGTATTTTATTTGCAAAAGTGGCTTTTTAGTACAGCTATCAGTAAGTTTCCATTTGTTCCAGTGCACAAAAAATAATCACTGTTTCCTGCTGGAATATCACATTATTTTTGCTAATCTGCTAATATAAAAAAATTAAAAATTTAAAAAAAAATTTAAAAAGAAAAAGAGGGAAGGCAAGCTGCCACCTTCACAACAGAACTCAGTGCTGTAGCCAACGGGAGTGTTAAAATTGAAAGCAAGAGTCATTCTGCCACTCTCCCAGCACTCCTGCCTCCCTCTTCTGCACCAGGCCCTTCTTAGTGCCAGCCGCAGTGAAAATCCATCCCACTCTAACTTAGCTTTCATCTTCGTGTGTGGCGGCCATTGGCTGTCTTGCTCATCACTCATTTCCTGTGACTAATACGCCAACTGCTAACAGAACAGTCTTCTTCATTTGGACTCAACCTGAATTATTATAAATATTTCATTTACTTTAAAGGATTCCAAGATGTGTGTCTAACTTCAGGTTTTCACCTTTTTTTTTTTTTTTTTGTCTGCTGTGAGCTATTAGAGCAGAAATATTACGATAATTGAGTTAGTCTTCCAAGAAAGTGTGATTCAGGTTAATACACTGCAGAAATGCAGCTTTGTTGCAATTTTTCTGCCTTTGCCAAAGAACTAACTGTGTGTCCTTGGGTGAGATATTTAAACATTCTCCCCAAGATTCCCCAGCTAAAAAATGGGGATACTATAAAATATAAACTTAAATCGTAGGACTATTAGAGGCCCCACCAAAAATATAAAATACAAATGAGAGTTGAGTAGTGGTCATTATAACAGAAACTTCCCTTTAAGATCTAACTTAATTCATCATTCTTGGAGCATAACCTATGCTAGTGATTTTTGCCTTATTTTAGAATTGCTATCCATTTTATGAAATTTCCATAGACCTCCTAACTTGAATAAATTTCCTCCCACTCCATGGAGCAGTCACTATTTAATCACTTAAAATATTCTCTGTTCATCTTATGTTCACTTAAATTATTAACATTTGTTCAAATGGGGAAGAAAGGGGGTGAGCTCCATTACAAAGACAAGCTGGTTTAGAGCAGAAATAGCATTTGACATAAGGCCAAACCTCCATGAGCAAGGATCCTAATGTAATCTTAATCAAGTAGCCCTTGATTAAGCCCACGTAGCCACAGGCTCACAATAAGAGCAGAAGTATCTTGGGGCTATATTTGTAAAAAAGGAAACTTCAAGACTGTATAATCAACCTCCCTCGTTTCAGAATGTTGGATTAAATTCATAAAGCCATTAATGGAAGAGCAAATATTCCTGAATCATTGCATATCTTTTATCAGTTTGACTATATCAGAGAGAGAGAGAATGTCACCAAACTAGAGTGGTAGCATGCCTCCTTGAAGGATCAGGAACTCCTGGGGCCATCTGAAAATCCTGAGAACCTGCTATTTTTCTGTTAACTGTGGTATTCTGGGTTGGGGGGTGGGGAGGGGAAAAGGGACTATTAACTCCAGAGCTTGTGAGGTAAGAGGGGGACCTACTGAGGAAGAAGGTAGTGATTCTTGAGCCTCTCTGATTAAATTAAATCTGAATTTATTTTGCCTTTAGTGAAACTGTCTTAGATAAGATGCATAAATTCAGTGGTTTTACAACAAAATTTAAGAGATTATTCCCAAGTTTTGAACACCAATGAAACCTTAAGACCTCCTGTGGGATGCTGCCAAGCCTAAACTTGGGGTTGCAAGGCGGATGCAGAGTCCATAAAATGAAGTAGCCAATTAAGCAGAACTTAAAGAAGGATTTTTCTCTTTTAATACTGTTTTTCTGTTTCCAAGTATTGTTTTCTTTACCTATTTATTTGATTAATCTATTTCCTTTGGGTTGACAAAGACAATATTTGTGTAGACATGTTCCTGAGTTCTCTATAATCAATAGCATACCTCCATGGGAAAGAGTATGCAGAAATGGGCTGCCGTGTGAAAAGCACTGCCACCTACTGGTATTTATCCCAACCTGCAACTCAGTTTAGCATAGATCCCATGATTTTATGAAGATTGCTCTGAGAATTACAGAACCAGATCATTCCAGGATGAACAAGAACTTTGGAGATTTGTCAGTCATCGATTCAATACTGCTGATACACAGAATACAGAGAGGGCTTTTCATTGGTAAGATACACATCATTTATAAAATAAATGTGCTCCTCTTTCCCAGAATCAGAATGTTTGTCTATTCACTCAATTAAAAAAAGAAAAGAAAAAAAGAAAAGAAAGGAAAGGAAAGGAAAAGAAAGGAAAGGAAAGGAAAGGAAAGGAAAGGAAAGGAAAGGAAAGGAAAGGAAAGGAAAGGAAAGGAAAGGAAAGGAAAAGAGAAAAAGCTTTGTGCTTAGGGCATTAAACTCTATGATGTATAAGGACTTTAAAAACATTTTGATCCTATCTTTAGTAACCTATACTTTTAGAAAACAAACCATATTTAGGCTGATATATTGGATAAATTCACCTCTAGAGTAACCCTAAAAAAGAAATAGTACTTCATTTGAAAGGTTCAGTTATATATTTGAATTCTAGCCTCAAAGAATTCAAACTGTTTTTCTCAACATGATGTGGCTTTTTCAAGAAACTCTTGTCCAAAAATTAAACACTATAAATACCTATATGGTTTACTTGGGGAATTTTCTCAAACTCTAAGAACATTAGACTTCTCAACCTCCAATCCACAGCCCCATAAGACTGTTCGTTTTCCAAGACTGGTGGAACCTCAAGCCAGCCTCATCTCACTGTGTCCACTATTCTAAATTATTATATCATGAACTCCACTCACCGCTAATAAAGCCTCTGCACTGAAAGTCCCACCTTACACTAATTATTTCAAAATCTTTATAAATACCTTATCTTTGCTATGCCCCTTCGAAGAAATTACTAAGGGATTCTGTCAACTTACTGATATTCTTGAGGTGCCTGGGTGGCTCAGTCAGTTGAGCTTTTGGCTCTTGATTTGGCTCAGGCCATGATTTTGGGGTCCTGGGATCAAGCCCCGCCTCCACAGGTTCCGCCCTCAGCAGGGACTGGGCTTGAGGATTTCTCTCCCTCTGCTCTGCCCCTCCCCTCACTCTTGCACGTGTGTTCTCTCTTTCTCTCCTCCTCTCTCTCTCTCAAATAAATAAATAAATCTTTAAAAAAAATAGTTAGTGATATTTTTTATCACCACAAGCAGTAAACTCAGCTTTGCTTGAGCAACAGGTTATCGTGGTGGTATTTAAAGCAGCATGTTCAATAAGTAGATAGAGATAGATGATAGATAGATAGATAGATAGATGATAGATAGATACATAGATACATAGATACATAGATAGATGATAAATGATAGATGATAGATAGATAGATGATAGATAGATAGATATTTGTAAAAATGTTTTTGAAGCAGAGTTGTGTTTTTGAAAAACAACCTCTTGAATTAGTTATAGTGCCCTAAGTCGTCATTATATACCCTACAGTAAATTATAATGACAGTGCATACTATGAAATTGAAACATAATGGAAAGGAAATTACTTGGGTCAGCTGACAAAGTGGTATTAAAATATGCCCAAAATAACATAAAAGCAAATGAAGGGTAGCTTAATTGTTGTCTGGAATAACTAAGTTAATTTATATTTCTCAAATGAAAATTGAATAGACATTAGGACTAAGAATACTGAAAATATTTATGGGTGGTGTCCATTAATAAGATGAAGTAACAGGTCAAACTCAGAAACTCCTCTAATTTTGAAAAAAAAAATCCCAAAATACCTGAAGTTTTTGTTCTTGTTGCTATATAATAAATGGCCAGAACATAAGAAAAATTTAAAAACCATGAAAAACTGAGTTTATTTCTTTATACTAATTAAGATCCAGCAAATTGTTCTTTCAAAAAATCAGACTGGTTGATTTGAATATCAGATGGCAGCATTTATTTAAATACATAGAAGAGACAGCTGGAGAACTAGCAATTATCTGCCATGAGGGCCAAGGTTATGGTAAATGTTAGTGTATAAAATGCAAACAAACAAACAAGAAAGCACAGACATTCAAGGCATTTTGCCCAGTCATAGCTATTTAAAGACATAAAACATGATTTCCAAAATAGCAAGTAAAAATTTGAGAGTAAAGGAATAATATGGTAACCAAAACTACGATAATCTCAGAAAAGTGGAATGTATTTTTTAAAAGTAAAAAGAGTCATTATGTCTTTCATAATGATTATTCCTTCTTTGAAAAAAAAGAAGAAAAATAAAACATTTTTTTGATGGTTGTGCTGCTTTTTTCTCTTGAAGACAACAGGTCAGCCATACTAATGTCTTTAACTGAAAACCTTAAATTGTATATTATATGGTTCTACAAGAAGGAAGGTCATGCATCATATATATTGAAAATTAATCCTGTGGGGAAGTTTTCAGATGCCATACTATGAGAAATAACTTAAAAATAACAGGCTCTGGGATTCCAAACTAGAGAAAACTTATCATACAGAATGAGCAGTTCTTGCTGTAGACTCTTGTATACTTTATGAATCACATGTGCAATATCATTACTAATGGCTACTGAAATCATTTCCTGGGGGAGCTCTCTTACACATGGCCTGTAGACACACTTTGATCCTTCAATCAGAACCTTTTCTCTGTAGCCCAAATAATAACCTGCAAAACTCTGAATGCGATGTGATTTATTTCAGATCTCTAAGCTGAAATCTATGTTACTAAAAACTGGCATTATCTGGCTACCTGAAATAATGCATTCACTTTTAATATTGTTTTCTGCCCAAGCAAGAGAGCTCCTTGATATATCCAATGTCATATATGCAAGGCACTCATTTTCAAGCTAGCAACTTACTATTAAGTATATATTTATATTTCGCACTGTACCAGCGTTTTATGTAGAAGGTTACTACAAATATAGATCACGTCAGGGCATTTTAAGAAAGTATTTGGGGCCATTTAAAGTCAGTGGTATACCACAGAATTACGTGAATTCCTGCGGGAGCCCACCTTTCGGCAGCAACATTTGTGGCTTTTGCAAATTCTGAAAATAAACGTATGACTCTGTTAGCATTTTTAGACATTCACATCACATGAAGCAGGAACAATTCAAATATGGCTTAATTGGCAGGAAGAATCAAGGAACAGCTAATGCTCCTTCTCACCGGAATTGTCTAGGAAAAACACGTTCTTTTCTACCTTTGAACTTAGAACTCATTAAAATAATATATCATCACAGTTGCTCCTAAATTGAAGAGTAGGCAAATTTCAAATCATTATTTTGCCAAAATTGTTCAATGCTGACTGAGCGTCAGGAGCTTCAAAGTCTCCATTTCATCCTCAAATATTTTACAAAGTTTTGCTGCAGGGCGCAACAGAAGCTTTAGGCACGGTTAGCTGGCAAACACACCGATGACAACAGGATGGTAATTTTGTGGAAAGAACTTATGACATAAGAGCAGAGAGGTTATTTAGCCCCAAGGGTAGCAGGTAGGAGCAGGACACCCCAGGAATGCAACTTCAGAATTGACAGGGAATCAGTTCTCCGCAAGTTAGAGACCAGGCAAAGGAGTGAGGTGGGCGAGGACACAGGGAGTGGCTTGAATGTGTTCATCATGGGAACATAGCGTTCTCAGGAAAAGAGAAACATATCCTGCATCTCTTTTCCTCTTGCAGAAGCAAACAGTGATGTGTTCACACTGGAAAACTGGGTGACATTTACAAGTAGCAGATTATTATCACTTCCTTTGGTGCTCATTTTGCTCACATTAATCATTATAAATTCTTTTGGTGTGGCAGTATTTCTTCTTTGATCTCACAAGCAAACCTCAAGTAATGGGTCATTTGCCAAATAAGCCAGTGAAGGGGGTTGATTTATTTATATTTTTGGTCCTTGTTCTGGTCATGAGTGATTCTAAATGAAGGCTTGTCAAGTCTAAGAAAAAAGTAGGCATAATGACAGTTTGACTGAACTGTGTTTTGTTTTTTTTTTTTTTTTAAAGATTTTATTTATTTATTTGACAGAGAGAGACACAGTGAGAGCAGGAACACAAGCAGGGGGAGTGGGAGAGGGAGAAGCAGGCTTCCCACGGAGCAGGGAGCCCGATGCGGGGCTCGATCCCAGGACCCTGGGATCATGACCTGAGCCGAAGGCAGACGCTTAACGACTGAGCCACTCAGGTGCCCCTGACTGAACTGTGTTAAACCTTAATTCCTGCCCTAATATCAGCCAAATCTAACCATCAGTTGACGTTCAGATTTAAGGTCTGCCAAGTGACAGTAGTGTATACACAACTAATTTCGAATTTCTTTCAGTAGCTGGTATATAAAAATCTTTCTGGTGTTTAATAATGTTTACAACCTTGTTTAGGTGATCATAACATTATTTTCCATATTATATTTTCTATTAAGTTTAACAGCTTTCTCCTCCTTCTACTCCATATCTTATTCTCACAATAATAGGACACATAGTTCAAGGCATCAAAACTAGTTCATGGAGTTAGACAGTTTTAAGGAATCCTGCTTTGAGAGCTTAAGAAATAACTTTAGAGTCCCTGAAATGATAGTTTTATATCATGGGCCATTTATTTAAATTAGCTCAATTTTAAACAAGGAAATGTTGAAGTTTAAACTACCTTCTTCTTTCAAAAGAGGATACATCTATTTTTTCTTTACACAGACATTAAGAATTTCCTGATATTTTCGTAATAGAAGAAACTTTGCATAATTAGCACAGTTTTATTTATTACTGTCACCTGCCTTTAAGAACTGCCTGTTGCCAACCGTTACAAATACACAATAAAGTTTTTTTGTTACTATGTAGCTGTAATGTTGATTAAGGAACTACTCAACTGTGTTGATGCACGTCATTGTCAATGAAGAAGTAAATATTATCCACTTTGATTTGGATGTTTTGTTGTTTGTTTTTCATACTAACCAGTATGCTGCTTGGGTAGTCCATTATTTTTTATTTGTTTTTTAGTTTCAAAGTTTTCAGCAGATTTTTTAAAAATTGAGAGATTTTACATGGCTTCAATAAAGTACTGACACAATGACAATACAAATTAAGGACCAAAATATTATGTATTCATGGAGGTTAAACAACTAGACATTTATGCCCATGTATCCCAGATATGAGTCATATACGATTAGTTAAAATGTCTTTTATAACACCATATTGGTTATATAGAAGTCACTATCAATACTTTAGAATATAAATAACACTGTATACTGCCAAAAGGGAAGCAAAAGTAAGCAAATAATCTTTGAGAGGTCAAGAGTCATCTATTTTTTCATTAAAATTGTTGAATACTGAATATTATTCTCAGGCTAATTACTGGGAACAAATATGGCCCTTGCTTTCACAGAGCTCATAGTTTATGGAAATGATATATTTCAACCAACTAATAACATATAGATCATACAAAATATGTAATTTAAGGTGAAATCCAAAAAGTGATCAGGGGTAAGTCAGACAAATAGCAAGGGAAAGAGTGTTCCAGGCAGAGGAGTAATTACTCAAAGTTTTGAGAGAAAGAAGTACAAAGATGAGGATGAAGAGTAGGCAGGACTGAGATAAATGTACTTAGTGTGTGTGTATATATATATACATATATATGTATATATATATTTATTTAAAATAGTTATAGATTTATTAAAAATTGAGAAATATTGCAGATCATTTCCATATACTCCAAACCAGTCCCACTGTTATTAAAATCCTACATTAGTATGGTACATTTGATGATCTAAAGTTATTTTTTTTTTTTTAAAGTAGTCTTCATGCCCAGCATGGAGCCCCATGCAGGGCTTGAAATCATGATGCTGAGATCAAGACCTGAGCTGAGATCAAGAGTTGGACGCTTAGCCAACTGAGCCCCCCAGGTGCTCCATTAAATTCTTACTAAATGTCATCATTTTTTAAGACTTCCTTATTTTTTACCTAATGTCCATTTTGTGTTCCAGAATCCTGTCCAAGATACCACATTATATTTCTTTGTCTTATTGCCTTAGGCTCCTCTCAGCTGCAACAGTTTCTGAGACTTTCCTTATTTTTGATGACCTTAACAATTTTAAGGTGTGTTACTCAGGAATTTCATAGGATGCCTTCTACTGGAATGTTTCTGATGTTTTTCTCATGACTAGACTGGGGTTATGTTTTTTGGGAGGAAGCTCACACAAGTAATGTGCTAAATTTCGATCACATCTTATCATACGCATTTACTCTCGACGTGATTTATGATTGTTGATTGTGACTTTGATCACCTGACTGAGGTGGTTTTGTCAACTTTTCTTTTTCCTCTGTACAGTTACTCTTCTCCTACCCCCACTTTCCATAATCCACTCTTTGGAAGGCAGTCTTTATGTGCAGCTCACACTTAGAAGAGGATGTTATACCTCATCTCCTTCAGAGCAGAGTAGCTGCATAAATTATTTGGAGTTATTCTGCATAGGAAATTTGTCTCTACTCCCCCATTTATTAATTTATTCAATCATGTATTTATACCAGTGAGGAGTCTTGGATAGTTATTTTATATGTTGGGTTATAATCCAATACTACCTTACTTATTGTGTTGCTGAAATTATTCCAGCTTTGGACATTGGGAGCCCTTTCAGTTGACTTCTGTGCCCCTTTAATATGTACTCACACTGTGGAGTTTCATTTTGGGCAGAGGGGGTGATTCTTTAGTTTCTGTCAGTACCAGATGCTTCAGGCTCATCCTATATATTTCCTGCCATGGTGCTAGAAGAAGCCATTTCCCCCCAAATCCCTGATTCCTTTTATTGGAGAAGGTACCAGAAAGCCAAGATCTGGGTGCTAGGTGTGTTCATTGCTACTGGAATGCTATTTCTGTTAGATCTTCCCAGCTGACAAAGCACAGAAATATATGTGTATATCTTCAGGCATGTATATAGGTATATATTTGTACCTACACTCAGCTAATCATGACCTTACACTGATGTTGCCAACTCCACTAGCACATATGTCATTCTATCCTCTTCTTGCTTATCTGTAAATTCTCACCTTAGCTGTAAGAAATCCGACTTCCTGGCTCACCTGGGTGGCTTAGTTGGCTGAGCGTCAGACTCTTGATTTTGGCTCAGGTCATGATCTCAGGGTCATGAGATGGAGCCCTGCATCAGGCTCTGCCCTCCGTGTAGAGTCTGCTGGAGATTCTTTCTCTCCGCCCCTTTCACCGCTTGCATGCTCACACACGTGCGTGCTTTCTCTCCCTCTCTAAAATAAATAAATATATTAAAAAAAAAAAAAGAAAGAAACCTGACTTTCCCCCTCCCACGATCCATTTACATAGATGTTCAGTTCCAGTAAACATGTGTAACAGTATAGGAATTGTTCAACTGTACCCTCATGGGAAACAGCTTTATCAACAGAATAAAGTGCTTATGTGCTGTTCCTTTTCCTTTAGTCTTATGGACTCCGCTTAGTTCCAAGGACACTTAGGTCAGCACCTTCCCCCCCACCCCCACACTTCAGTGAGGTAATATCATGTATTTATAATAAGATTTTCTTCTCATATTCTGCATTTCTTTCTGGGATCCCTGGCCTCCTATTTTTTTAAAATGTGCATACATTAAGGTTCACTCTTGAAGCTATAAAATTGTATGAGTTTTAACAACTGCATTGTTATCCACCCACGATTACAGTATCCTACAGAATAGTTTCACCATCCTAAAAATCCACTGTGCTTTGCTGATTCACCTTTCTTCCTCTCCCGCAACCACTGCTCTTTTTGCTGCCTCTGTAGTTTTGCCTTTTTGTCACATAATTGGAATCATACAGTATGTAACCTTTCAGACTGGCTTCTTTCACTTACAGTATCATTTAAATTTCTTCTATTTTTTTTGTATTTTGATAATTTGTTTCTTTTTATCCCTGAATATGATTCGATTCATGGATATAGCACATTTTGTTTATCCATTTACCTATAGAAAGATTTATTTGCTTCCAGTTTTTAGTGATTGTGAATAAAGCAGTCATAAACATTAACACTTAGTTTATGTGTGAATATAAGTTTTGAACTAAAATTGGGCACAATTACTGGATTATATGGTAAGAGTATGCTTTCCTTTGTAAGAATTTGCCAAATTGTCTTCTAAATTGTCTATGCATTTTTTCATTCACACCAGAAATGGATAGGCATTCCTGTTGTTCTGCATTCTAATGAACATTTAGTAATGTGAAATTTTTGGTTTTTGGTTTTTAGATTTTAGCCACCCTAGTAGGTATCCCTTTGCTGTTTTAAATCACAATTCCCTAATGACATGATTTTGAGTGTCTTTTCATACGTTTAGTTTTAGTTGCCATCTCTTTTGGATGAGGTATCTATTCAGAAATTGTTTCCATTTTTCACTTTTTTTTTCTTATTGTTAAGTGTTAAGAGTTCTTTGCAGATTTTAGATACAGATCTTTGTTATGATATCTGTTTTGCATCTATTTTCTCTCAGTCTCTGGCATGTCTTTTTCATTCTCTTAACTATCTTCAGAGAGTAGAAATTTTAAATCTTAATAAAATCTAACTTACTAATTTCAGTGATTATGTTGTGGTCCTGTATCTAAAAACTCAAGGTAGGGGTGCCTGGGTGGCTCAGTCATTAAGCGGCTGCCTTCGGCTCAGGTCATGATCCCAGAGTCCTGGGATCGAGCCCCGCATCGGGCTCCCTGCTCAGCGGGAAGCCTGCTTCTCCCTCTCGCACTCCCCCTGCTTGTGTTCCAGCTCTCGCTGTCTCTGTCTCTGTCTCTGTCAAATAAATAAATAAAATCTTTTAAAAAAATAAATAAATAAAAATAAAAACTCAAGGTAACACAGATTTTTTTTTAAGTGAAATTTATTTTGTAGAGCAGTTTTAGGTTCAACAATATTGAACAGGAGACACAGAGATTTCCCATATACTCCCTGCCTCTACACATCATAGACCCCTCCATTTTCATCACCCCCACCCTCCCAGAGTGGTACATTTGTTACAGCTGATGAACCTACATCAACACATGAGAATCACCCAGGGTCCATAGTTTACATGAAGGTTCACTCCTGGTGTTGTATATTCTATGGGTTTGGGTGCATGTATAATGATATCTGCCCGTAATTATGGGGTCATACAGAGTAGTTTCACTGCCCTTAAAATCCTCTGTGCTCCACCTATTCATCCCTCCCTCCCGAACCCCTAGCAACCCCTGATCTTTTTACTGTCTCCGTAGTTTTGTCTTTTCTAGAATGTCATTTAGTTGGAATCCAATATGTAGCCTTTTCAGATTTGATTATTTCACTTAATAATATGCATTTAAGGTTCCTCGTGTATTTTCATGGCTTGATAGTATATTTCTTTTTAGCACTGAATAATATTTTATAGTCTGAAGGTACTGCAATTTATCCATTCAACTACTGAAGGACATCCTGGTTGCTTCTAAAATTTGGCAATCATAAATAAAGCTGCTACAAACATCCATGTGCAGATTTTTGTGTGGACCTGAGTTTTCAACTCCTTTGGGTAAATGCCAAGGAGTATGATTGCTGAATCGTATGCTAAGAGTATGCTTAGCCTTGTAAGAAACCACCAAACTGTCTTCCTAAGTGGCTATATACTTTGCATTCCCACCAGGAATGAATGGGAGTCCCTGTTGTCCCACATCCTTGGTAGCATTCTGGATTTTGACCAAGCTAGTAAGTACGTAGTGATATCTCACTGCTGTCTTAATTTGATTTCTCTGAAAACATATGATGTAGGACATCTTTTTATATGCTTATTTTTTATTTTTATTTGTTTTAAGATTTTATTTATTTGCGAGAGAGAGAATGAGAGACAGAGAGCATGAGAGGGGGGAGGGTCAGAGGGAGAAGCAGACTCCCTGCTGAGCAGGGAGCCCGATGCGGGACTCGATCCTGGGACTCCAGGATCATGACCTGAGCCGAAGGCAGTCGCTTAACCAACTGAGCCACCCAGGCGCCCTATATGCTTATTTGCTATATGTATATCTTCGTTTGGTGAGGTACTGTTAAGATCTGTGGCCTATTTTTAAATTGGGTTATTTGTTTACTTATTGTTGAACTTTAAGAGCCCTTTGTATATTTTGGATAATAGTCTTTTATCAGATACACCTTTTGCAAATTTTCTTCCAGTTTGTGGTTTATCTTTTTATTCTCTTGAGTCACATAGATGTTTCTCCTATGTTTTCTTCTAGAAGTTTTTTAGCATTTTGTTTTACATTTAGGTTCAAGATTTGTTTTGAATTAACTTTTGTGAAAGGTGTAAGGTCAGTGTCTAGATTAATTGTTTGCATATGGATGTCTAATTTTTCCAGCACCATTTGTTAAAGAGATTATTCTTTCACCATTGAATTGCTTTTATTCCTTTATCAATAATCAATTGACTATATTTGTGTGGGAAGATTGTTATATTTTTAAACATTATTGGCCTATGATTTTATTCCATAAACTTCTCTGGAGTTAAGTGTGCAATTCAATAAATTTTATAAATTTATAGACTTATGCAGTGATCACTGAAATCCAGTTTTAGAACTTTCACTCCAAAAAGATCTCCAATGCCCATTTTCAGTTAATCCTCCCCCTTACCTCCAGCTCTGGGAAACCACTAATCTAATCTACTTTCTCTCTATATAAGGTTTGCCATTTCTTCCTGGTATGAACATTTGCATACAAATTTTTATGTGGCTGTATATTTCATATCTTGGGACAAATTCCTAGGAGTAGAATTTCTGGTTCATATGGTATGGGTCATATTATCATTTTCAATTTTTTTTTATTATGATAGGTATGATGAATAGTTTCTCCTGGTGGCTTTAATTTGAATTTCCCTGATTGACTAATGACATCAAGCATCTTTTCATATGCTTATTAGCCATTCATATTCCTTCTTTAGTGAATGTCTATTCAAATTTTGCTCACTTTTAACTGAGTTACTTACGTTCTTACATAGTTGTAAGAGTCTTTTATACATTCTGGAAACAAGTTCTTTATCAGATATATGATTTGCAAATATTTTCTTCCTGCCTGTAGCTTAACTTTTCATTTCCTAATAGTGAGTTTTGAAAGCATAAAAGTTTTTAATTTTGATGAAGATCAATTTGCCATTTTTTTTCTTTTATGGGTGTGCTTTTAGTGTCACATCTAAGAACTCTGCCCAACCCAAGTTCACAAAAAATTTCTTCTTGTTTTCTGCTAAAAATTTTATAATCTTAGTTTTTACATCTGGGTCTATGTTTAATTTTCAGTTAGTTTTTGTGTATTGTGTGAGTAGAGTGTCTAAATTCTTCTTTTTGCATGAAGTCATCCAGTTGTTCCAACACATTTGTTGAAAAACCATCCTTTCCCCATTGAACTACATTGGCAAAAATTAATTGATCTTACATGTAAGAGTTTATTTCCAGAGTCTCAAACCTATTTCATTGATTTTTATTTCTGTATTTACATAAGTATTACACCTTCCTGGTATACCTTTGTGGAAGTATTGACTTCAAGAGTGTAAGTTCTTTAGCTTTATTCTTATTTTTCAAAATTATGTTGACTTTCAGCCTCACCAGATTTATCTTCGTCAGAGCTCCCTGTCTCTACTAATGACCCCACCAGTCATGCAATTTTCAGACCAAAATATTTCTTTTTTTTCTGTAATACTTCATGATTAACACATCAACAATCTTGAGAGCGCTACATGACAGATTTTAAAGGCCAAGAGTGGAAAGAATGGATACTGGGAGATTAATTAAAAAGCAAATACAGTAGTTCCTGAAGAGGAGGATATGGTTCACACAGGATGGTGACAGTGAAGATGCGGAGAAAGGAATAGATTTGAAACATATTTTGGAAGTTAGAACCACCATAATTTGTAATGCATGCATACATATAATGAATACAGGCAAATGGGTCAGCAAGAGCCTTTTACTGAGACAGGAAAACTGAATGAAGCGTGGGTTTGGGAGAAAGTTCAGGAGATGGATAAGACATTATCTAACTATTACACATTTTAAATATTAAGTCTTATGTGTGAACCCTTCAGACTCAGGTTCTGTAACACAGAACAATGGTCATTTTCATAGACTCACCTCATTCATTCTCTTAGCGGTAGATGACACAGTTCATCTGTTTTCCCCTTCTCTAAAAGATGTCTTCTCTTGGCTTAAAGGACCTCACATGCTGTTGGTTTTTTTCCTATCCCATTAGAATCTTTTCCATCTCCTTTGATGGATTTTCCTCCTCTACATGACATCTAAATAATGGACTGCTCAAGTTTTGTGGGTTTTTTTCCCTTATACTTTGGTTTTCTCTGTCTTTACTTACCTCTAGCTGGTAGCGTCTGGTCTTACAGGTTTTAATTCTATTACTAATGTGATAGCTCCCCGACTAATACCTCCAGTCTTAATTTCCACTTGGCCTGCAAAATTGTACCTTCAACCCCGCTCTTGTGTCTGGCAGGCAGCTTACATTTAACATATCAAAGTCGGAACTCTTAATTTCCTAGCAGTTTCTACCCATCCGAATTCATTTCCTCACTGCATTCCTCTCAGTAAGTGGCACCACCATTAATCAGGCCAAAGACCTGGGCAGCATCTTTTTTTCTCCCTTTCTGTCATTATCTCATGGCTAATCCAGTGGAGTCTTGGGGGCATGATTTTCAAAACATAAATTATATGCTAGCATTTATCATCATATCTACCATATACCATAGTCGAACCTCTGTTATTTCTATCTGTTTCATGTCTACCACTCCCATTTCTTTAAAATATATTTACTATAGAAAAATCACAGAAGTATTTAAAAACTTACATCAGACATATCACTTCCTGGTCTAAGACCGTTCAATGGCTCCCCACTCAGAGTTAAAACCAAAATCCTTACATGGCCTACAATGCACCACGTAACGTGGGCCTTATTTCAGCTCTGGTCATCTTCTACTACACCACCCTGTCTGTACTTCCCTCTGGCCACTCAGACTTTCTCAAGCCTAGCCTGATTCTATTCACAGCTGGTTAATGACCCTCAAGTGTGCCTGGCTCTACAAGATATTTATTGGTGACTACATTAATGATATTATTATTAAACACAACCATAAGCATTATTAACTTATTTTTCACACCATAGAATATTAGAAACCATAAATTAGGGGAAGCTGAGGGAAAAAAAGGAGAAGCTAGAGAAAGATATGGTAACAGTAGTAATATTTATTAAAAAGTAATAATATCTAGGAAGTCATCATATCTAATACAGAAACTCTGTAAAGAATAAACACTATAACTAAAAAAACAAAGCCTTGATAGTTAATGCCCCCCTCCCCCATAGTAGGCACCGAGTACCCCAGTGCAGAGTTACTGATAGTCACAAGGTTGTCTGAGTCATTAAGAGGAATTTGAAAGACATTGATCACATCCAGGGAGCAAGAAGGGAGCTTAAAATGATTTATGAAAAAAAAATTTATAAATTCATTTCATTCCAACAATTTTACTGCTTAAAAAAGTGATTTTGCTAATTTAGAGAATTCAGGTTAGTGAGATTATTAATTTCCTAGTGATGCTGAGTTTTGCCCTACCCAGGTCTCCTTAAGATGTGTAATTGGAGAACTTTTTATCGGTTTCACAAAAGAGATTCAAGCTAAATAATAATTTTGTAGGGAGCATAAAATCAATATTTTGCTTTTTAAATAGACTATTGCTGTGTTATTTTACTCTTACTTTATCGAGGTTTTCTTAAAAAAAGTAAAATAAACCATTTTTACCTTTGTTAAAATAGTTGAGGCTCATTGTAGAAATCTAGAAAGAATGGGGAAAAAAATCACCCATAGTCCCACCAGCAAAAAACAAACACCATTAAACTATATGTGTGTCATGTCAGTCTTTTTTTACATAATTATTCTCTTCTAAAGCTCCTCAGATTACTGATTTTTGTTATTGATATAAATTAAAGTTATTATCCTCGGTATATCCAAACCCATGCAACGTCTCAAAAATGTACTTAAAAAAAATAAATCCTTTCAATATCCCACAGGATATGGTTAAAACCTCTGGTTATCTAAGTTATATTTCCCTTGTTTAGCTAACAATGTCTGTAATATGTTTTGTTTATTTTAAATACTTGAACAGAAAATTCTCTTTATTAAAAAAATAAAACTAATAGCATATAATATTTGAGTTATAGCATTAAAATGTTTGTAATGAAAAAACTTAACTACATGGTAAGTTAAGATGCCAAATGAAATACAGATATATTATTTATAAAATATTATAATTTAATTGCTATGTATATTGCCAAAAATGTAGAAGGGATTCAGTAGTTCATGACAAAAGTGGAATAGTACATTGCCATTCAAATTAAATACTTTATTGGCTTTCTGAACGGCACTCTAATTTTGCAGATAAAATTAAATCAACATAATCTACTTACATATACTGAAAGGCTTTACCAAGCTTTTACTTAGCAGAAATCTTAACTTTTTTTAATTTTTATATCACTCTCCCCTTGATAGATAAGAGTTTGTGTCCGAGCTTCTTTGAGCAAATTCTAATGCTTAAACTGTAGTAATAATCAGAACTGTAGAGAATAATTACTTATTTGATCTCTTAAATGATTTTACATGTAAAAGGCATCTTAAAGGTCATCTAGGCCCATCCATTTTTTTTTAGGAGTCTTTTCTAAGAGATCCCTGATAAATAGTTACCCAGCTTTGCTTGGGACATTTCTAGTGACCGGACCTCACGAGTCATTCACTCCATAATTATGTATCCATTCTTTCATTATTGATTCATTTAACTGCATATCTACCATTTCCCTGTCAATATACTTGACACTGAATACATAAAGATGAATAAACCTGAGGAAACATGAACACTATTAGAATGTTTTGTTTTGATTTGATTAAGCTTATATATCTTTTCTTGCCCCTTCTCTCTTCCTGATTATAAAAATGGTGGATGTGAAAAATAATCCTAATATTTCTTTATTTCTTTGATAAGTGTTTCTATTTAAAAGAAAGACAGGAGAAAAAGAAGTAAATATAAAACAAGTTTGTTTTCTTAGAGTCCTATAAATATTGACATAGTCATGGCTCCCTTTACTTCCTCTCCAAAAAACGTGCACGCAAACACAAGTGCATGTTTCTGAGTTAAAACCATCCTTAATTCTTTCATGTGACACAGTTCCCAATAGAGTTACTATATTTAAAATTACCTTTTGTCTAAAAGTGTTTCTAATATGCTTTTAAATTTGGTACCCAGAACTAAAAAGGTAACCATTATCTTTTAAATATGGTAACCAGAACTAAACAAAGATTTCCAATGTAGACTAACCAAACAAGTGCCTCTCTATACTTAGGTTTACAACACTAGTATCTGAATTTAAATTGCAGTCATTTTGCAAGAGAAGGAAGGGCAGCCAATCACACTACTGACTCATATTGAGATTGTTTTCTACATATAAAATGTAGAACTATGTCTAATTCCTAAGGACTATTGATCAGCTAGAATTTTTTTTCTTTTTATTGCTAGGCAAGATTTTTATCTTTTCTACATTTCATCTCATTGTTTTAATCTCATCATTTTAGGCCATTAAGTTTTTGGAATCATGTCTTTGTCACTGGATGTACATACTGTTAGTCATGCTTCCTTGATTTAAATGATTTATAAATTTGATACTCTCTATATTTACAAGGTACTGATTTATAAAAATGTGAACTTGGTCAGGACCATGGGCAAGAACTTCAAAGGAAAACAGATAATGAAACAATAAATAACCCTTGAAAATGGTAATGAACTTCAACTTGGTAAGGAACCAACAATCAATCTTCTTGTCTCACAGCCACAAGAAGACCTCAATGTCTGCATTTTTCAATTTTCATATTAAATCTTCAGGTATCTTTTTTTTTTTTTTTAAGAAATAGCTGGAATTATTACCTGCCTTCACGTTGTTATCGAAATGAAGGCAGGTAATAATTCCAGCTATTTCTTCATGGATTAGTCCAGTTACCCTGCTTCAAAAGGAAACTATTGTTTGATAAAATTTCATATGCAACCCTTGTTAAATCATTATTATCATCATCATTATTATTTTACTTTTCTTTTTCAAGTAGTAATGAACCAGATCTTTGATAATCTGTTCTGGAATTTCATCAAAGATATACCTATATTCTATTTACTTCTTTAACATTTATTCACAATAGGTGTAATTTTGTATGGAATGGTTATAAGGAAATCTCATATTTAGATTTAGAGGTTTTTTTTTTTTGTAACTGGAAGAAAGGATTAGATCATCTAATCCATCTCATTTTACAATTGAATAAATTGAGGCATAAAGAAATACATTTATGTCAGTGTAAATCTAATTATGCATTTCATTTAGTGAGGTCCTTCACCATTTGCCAAGGGCAATCCTAATTTACTCAAAGAAGTTAACTTCCAAGTTGAAGATACCCTCAGAATTTCCAGATATGACTTTCCATCATTAGGAAGTTGAGCATATTTCATAACTACAGTCAAGGGAGTTCAGGAATGGCCTGACTCCATCTATTCCACGTAACTTACATTAATAAGAATTAGCATTAGATGAGAAGGGGATAAATTGGATACAACCATTACATTAAGTATAATAGACCAAACTGTTGACCTTACCTCTATTACTGAAGGACAGACCGAGACTGAGATTTCAGTGAAGTGAACCGAAGGGCAGACCCAAAGTTACTGATGCTTCTGTGATATAAACTTGTCATAGAAAAATGTAACATTTTATCTGAATATAATTTGAATTTTGCAGAATCTGTTTTCTGAGGTTTCAAATCAGCATTAGCTGTATCATATTTTTAACAATCAAAATTAAAACACTGTGACAATTTATTTTTGCCTTTCTCAAATATATTACATTTCTGTCAGCTACACAGATATAACATATTAACAAGATTCATTTTTTCAAATGAAGATAAAGTGTAAGTAAATAAGATAGAAAAAGACACAACCTTTAAAACGTAAATTCTCTTCTTGCTCTTTATATCTCCAAGTGTGCTTCTCTCCGCAAGTACCAAGCTCTGTGTTAGTTGGGCCAGGTCTCCTGAAGGAGAGAGGAGGACTGAGGCTTTTCTCTCATCTTAAATCCATCTAGACAGCTGTTCCTGGTCACTTGGCGACTATACAAGCTTCCATTTTGCTTTAGTGATACAAAACTGGTTTGAAAAACGTGTTTAGAGCTGTGACTGGCAGTCTGATGGTCAGAAAAATGGGCTCTTGGGGCCTTGAGAGCAAGAGACTAGTACACAGTTTTAAGATGGTTATATTCATATCTACAACAAGCATTTATTGAGTGCTTTCTATATGCCAGGTCTCATTATTTTTATTAAATTTCAAAATTTCACAATCAAGAAGTGAATGCATTCTCATTGTGAATTATTCAGTTAATATACATAAAATAAAAATCAACCTCAATAAAATTCTTTTCCTACAACCACATCTACATGCTTGTCCCCTAGAATTAACCACTGTTTTCATGTGTTTTATACATACATGAATGTATATATAGTTTTACACATGTCCTATAAATATACTTTATATATTATATGTGTATATATAAATTATGTATCATACTGTTCAGTATTGTGGGCTTTAAAATACGTGGGATCAATTTTTATGTATTGTTCTTCAATTTATTTTTAAATTTAATGGTTTGACTTTGAAATTTCTTTGGCAGTGTGTATAGATACACCTTGTTCTTTTATTCAACAGTTGAATTGGACCATGAACCATTATTCATTTAGCTATATTTATGGGCATTTAGAGGTTTCTCTACCTCCCCAATTATAAACAATATCTTTTTGCAAGATTAGAGTATTATCTAGGACAGACCCTAAGAAATGGAATTGTTGGATCAGAGTATATACATCTTCCTTTATGGTCTTAAATACCATTTTATGGTTTTCTTTAAACAGGACTCACATTATTCTCATTAGGTCTATTCCTAACTAATTAAATATGTGTGTTGCTAGTGTGATTGGGTATTTTTACTGATATTTTCAAATTGGCTATTGCTATTGTTATTGTTATTAATTTTTGTCTGCTTTTATTTTGTATGGTGAGCTGGCCAAAATCACTAATTTTGTCAGTCAGTTTTCTTGACTTTTCTAGGTAGATTTTTTTTTTTTCTTTGTTTCCAATGATTCTCTCACAAATGTATTTGTCTTGTATTTTATTGGGCAGGACTTCCTGTACAGTGTTGAATAGTGGTACTAATAATAGTAAGTATTTATATCTTGTTTTGGGGATATTATTAAGAGTGTTTCTAATGTTTCTAGCTAAGTATGATGCAGATTAAATATTACTGTATCTACCCTTTGTCAAGAAGTTGTCCCCTATTTTTGTTTGCTAAATTTGTTTGCTGGTTTGCCAGTTTGTTTGTTTGCATTAAGGAAGGAGAGTGGATTTTTCCTCCCAGTTTTATTGACATGTAATTGACATATAACATTGTATTAGTTAAAGGTGTATAACATAATGATTTAATATATGAATATATTGCAAAATAATTACCACAATAAGTTTAGTTAACATCTATCACCTCACAGTTACAATATTTTTTCTTGCCATGAGAACTTTTAAGATCTACTCTCAACAAATTTCAAATATACAACAATATTGTTAACTGTAGGTACCATATTGTACATTACATCCCCAGAACTTATTTATCTTATAATTAAAAGTTTATACCTTTTGACCACTTTCACCTATTTCCTTGACCCTTACCATCCCTCTGGCAATCACCAATCCGTTCTCTGTATCTATTTGTGTTTTGTGGGTTTTTAAAAGATTTTTACATAAGTGAGATCATATATTTGTCTTTCTCTGACTTATTTCACTTAGCATAATGCTCTCAGTGTCTATCCATGTTGTCACAAATGACAGGGTTTCTTTATTTTTTTATTGCTGAGAAATACACACACACACACACACATACACACACAGATGGGGGGTGAAGGTATCTTTTTGAGATAGTGATTTTGTTTTCTTTGGATATATACTCAGAAGTATATATCCAAATTTCTGGTTCATATGGTAATTATATTTTTAATGCTTTTGAGGAAGCTCCATAGTGTTTTCCATGGTGGCTGGATTTACAATCCTACCAATAATGCAGAAAGATTGAAGAGGGTGGATTTTACCAAATAATTCTCTAGAATTCTTATTTCTAAGACTCATAATGAGTATGCCAGGTCAGAGTATGAAATGAAATTCAAAGAAATTAGGTAGAAGGGTAGAATGAGCATCAGGAATACTAGAGAAAAGGGGGAAGCTCTTAGGAACCAAAGGAGACCAAGGAGAGGAAACTGTGTTTTTCTCTTCTTTCTGACCTTCCTCTGATGTCCATGAGGAAAGTGGCAGATTCCACTGTAAGAGGACTGACATCTTATACCCCAAACCCCATGCCAGTTGAAGTCAAAGCCTCTATGATTATATCCTAGCCCAAAGTTACAAAATTGTGCAGGTCTGAGTAGAAGAAAATATTGATCAGTGTGAATTGCTCTTTGCAATCAGATATGTCCTGAGTCTATATTTCTATTCCTTCCTATTTGCTTAAACTAAATGGATGAACTCTTGTAAATCATATCAGCCAAATTCCCTTCCAGGCCAATTTGGCAACTGTCATATAGATATAATTGCAAAGCTCATTTGAGTAGAAATGTATTATTAACTAAGACTTAAATGTTTGGTAAATATCACTGATTTTGATAATATAGTTCTTCTTTATGATTGTTACAACTAAATATTTATGCTGTTTGTTACCGTGAAATATCTTTCTAACCATTGTGTGTGCTTATGTGTGTGTGGCTATCATTATCTGTTTTCTCTGCAATTTTTGCATTTTTCTGTGAGAATTGTGTTCTTAATATTTGCAATGTTTCAATATTTAAATGTTTCCATAAAAGTGCCTCTTGTTTAGATGAAAAACATATCTTCACTTTTAGAAAAGTGCAAAGTTATGTTTAATAATCAAAACCAAGACTATCCTTAAGAAAGCAGAATTTCTAATAGCTCTAAAAGAGTTTTCTTGTTCTATTTTAGTTAGTATTCTTTCATAATAAATTTTTACCTTAGTTTTACTTTAGGTCAGTGTCCTACTTCAACTCTGAAAAGAAGTCAATAATTCTAAGATTGATAAAATGTATCAGAAGCACTTTACAGGCAAAATGAAAAATTCCCTTTTCTTTTTCCATCTTTGATGGAAAATGCCTATAAGTATTACATATTTTACAAAAGAAAAGAAATTAATTTTTTTTCCCAAGAAGAGAAGAAGTTCTTTCTAAAAATTCTGTTGTGTTTCACTGAGCATTAAGTGCTAGTGCCCTGGGGAATAGGGCAGTGGCATTTCTATAAATATTTATGACTGTCTTACCCCCTACAATACCCTTTCCTTCCTGATGACAGAAATGCAACTAGAGGGGCTGGTGTAACACATGAGTATCCTGTCGTCAGAAAATGCCATTGGCGTGAATTGGCAAAACCATAAACCATTCCACAGAGGAGAAATTATAAATGGTAAATGTATGGGAGAATATTTTGTGGTAATTAAAAAGATTCAACTTTAAAAGATAGGTATTATTTTATATCTATTAATCTTGCATTTAATCTTAATCTTGCATTTAAAGTAGTAACATCTAATTCTAGTAAAAGACATGCTCATAGGCCACTGATAGTGGTAAAGGTTGTGAAATCTCTTTAGAAAACAGTTTGGCAGTACATACATATCAAGAGCAAAAATAATGCACAGCCACTGGCCCATAAACCTCATTACTGGTATTATTTTAATTATATAATTCAAAAGTAGGAAATAGCTATTATATAAAACTACTTCTATTTCAATGTCACTGATCATGATTATAAGAATAAATAAAAAACCCAGAACAGTCACAAATGGGGTTTGTTTAAGCAAATTACAGCACCTACGAGAAATCCTCAGCATTCTTATTTGTGAGAATTTCTCCAAAGAAGACATACTAAAAGAATGCAAAATTTAATTGCAAAACAATTTTTTATTATAGTCTGCTATATTGGAGAAGCAAGACTCATGGGATATAATCAGATATCAAATTATTGAAATTGTTCTGTGAGACTAATTCTTGCCATCTTCTTGGATGGTAATTAGCTCAGGTCCCTTGATTCTCCCAGCCATTTTGAGATAATGAAGTCCTACTGACTTTACAAAAACAAATAAAGATAATTTCAAAATTATGTCTTAAAAATTTCTAACATTTTATTTTAGAAATTAGTTTAGTATAGTAATTACAACTCCATATTTATTCAAAATTATTATTTCTCTTCTCCCCAATCTCAATCCTGGTATGGAAAGTGGGGGCATGCCAGATTTTGTCTTCCTTTCCTTCTTTTTCACATCTAGTTTTCCTCTCCTGTCCTTCACACACCATCTTTCATTTAAAAGGGGGCACAAAATGTCTTCCTTGACCAATACTGTTATGAGAAGACATAGACCCTCCTTGGGCTCGGCAGGCATTTCAACTGACACATCTCTCAGTGAGTGTTCACGTGGCTTTTTGGAAGACTCTCTTACTTCTAAGGGTCTCTTACTTACAGTTCTCTTGATATTGGTGAAGTATCTTTAATGACAGATCGCTGATTATTTTCCTAACCTTTGAAGCATCCAGCAGTCTTTCTCTTTTTGACATTCTCTAGAGGGTACTTAAGATAATTCTCACATATCCTTTGCCCAACAATGCAGGAACCTCTCCTTGCCAGCCATGGTCTCTTGTATTTTCGATTGTTCATGTCTGAGTCAGATCAGGCTACTGGATCCCAAACTCCAGGGACCTCATAGCAAGCTCTTTGATCCCTTTCCTTGGCTTGAGGTGAGGAGAAAACACCCTCACCTTTATCCATGGGGTGCAGGGAGATGTCATAGCTCATGACAGCACTTTCCACTTCCAAAAATCCGTTTCTCTTCCCCTAATCTTCCAAACCCTTTGGACCCTTTGTTTACAAAGTCTTTCGTGGTTTCTTGCACTTCATTTTGGAATATGATATCTACTATTTGGGGACCTCAGTGCAATTAAGGCCAAAATACTCTCATTTTAAAACTTTGTACCAATTACATTGTTTATTATAATGACAAAGCAGAAGAATTCTAAATAATCAATAATAAGGAGATATTAAGTAAATAATTACTTAAATTGAATATAGTGCAGCCTTAAAAAAGAACAGTAACTTATCACTTGGAGACAAATTTAGAATAAAGAACTAGGTGTATAACAAGGGCCACAAAATTGCATGTACCCTGTGAGTATAATTATGTAAAATACGTGTATCAAAATTGAGACTCTTTGAAATGATATTTTATTTTATTTACAAAAGAAATTTGTGTAAGTTACTGAGTTTTTTTTGTAAACAATTTATTGTAAAAGACTATTAACTCAAGACATCTGAAAACCCCTATGCTTACTAGAGAAATGGTATTTGTTGGAGTGTGGGTGTGAAATATGAGTATTTATTTTCTTTTTTAAATATGTTCTGATTTTGTATAAACTTTGACAATGGCATTGCAATATTGGCAGGAGGACTCTAGAGCAGAAAAGGCTCACCAGGAAAATATCTCAGTGCTACAAGATTTTACTTTATCATTCTAGAGTCATTTATTCTTTAATGGCTGGGATTATATTTTATTCATTCTTATATTCCCTAAACTTGCACAATTATGGCATGAAGAAGGGACTCAATTGATGCATATTCAAAATTAATACATGAATTAATAATCAATTAGATATTTATACTGGGTCCTATTACTAAATTTCTATTTTTATTATCTTTTATATGGTCTTTTTTTCAGGCCATTCAATACACAGCATATCTAATTAAGTTATGATGTTACAATGCCTTATACATATTCCTTAAGGTGTCAGACAGCTTAACTGTGGTTAGTTTTTCTAACTTAGCACCCAAACTTCTCTTTACTTACTTAGTATAGTTCTTGGTTAACGTCCAAAGAAATTACTTATCCTATTTCACCTCATGAACTGACAATAAATTTGTATTTGGGAATATAAGTTTTCTTCTTATTTCACTAAAAAAAGTGAAGTGCAATATGAAGCCCCAGCTCTACAGCTTATATGGAAAGTCAACTTGAGTACTTCAGATAAGATGTTAACTTTATGATTTTGAGTATATGAAAGTTTTCCTCTAGTTTGCTTCTTGATCAAGTATCTGACAAATTTTTACCTCACATTTTGCTCCTTCATAGCCATCTTAGAGTACAACATTAGAAGGAAGAACATTACAAATCATTACATCTGATGGGTATGCCTTTACTCTTTCCATTTTAAAGATGAAGAAACCAAGAGTTAAGGAAGTAACTTGCTCATGTCCACATGTTAAATGCAAAAGTCAGTTTTAAAACCAGATCTTCCTGGGGCACCTGTGTGGCCCAGTCGGTTAAGTGTCTGACTCTTGATTTCTGCTCAGTTCATGATCTCAGGGTCCAGAATACCACTCAAGCAGTGTTGGGCTCTGTGCTCAGCAGGGAGTCTGCTTTGCTCCTCCCCCATCCTCTTCCTCTCTTCCTCCCCCAGCCCCCTGTTGTTCACACATGTGTGCTCTCTCTCAAATAAATAAAGGAATAAACCTTAAAAAGAAAATAAAACCAGATCTTTCTGACTCCAAACATTTAGAGATCAATAGAGCTGATTTGGTTCCCACCTTGTGTAGAAATTTTGTTATAGGAATAGGCGAAATCATTTACCTCCCTGGGTGTTAGATTCCCCATTCGTAAAAATGAACCAATTAGGTCATCCCTCAAGTTCTCTTCCACTTTATTCATTTTGAATCTTCAGGGTTCAGAAAATAATATCTTTGCTTTTCGAAACTTTGAACACCAGGGTGACGTGCAATTCATTAACTTTCCAAATGGTCACTTACATACTATAGTATATACTGTTAGGGAAAGTACACACCACCTTGCTTAGAAAGAAATGCTGCCTGAAGGGTTCGTGAGCTCATAGCACTGTAGTAAGGCTCAATATCAGGTGCCAAGAGCAAGCTTATATTTAGGAATTCAGGAATATTGGCTCTTCGCTCTTTCTAAGACATTTCTTTAAA